>NC_090326.1:169922232-169984732 GCF_035084215.1 Heptranchias perlo | reverse complement strand
CACAATAGAGAGAGAGAGAGTGACACAATAGAGAGAGAGAGTGACACAATAGAGAGAGAGTGACACAATAGAGAGAGAGTGACACAATAGAGAGAGAGTGACACAATAGAGAGAGAGAGTGACACAATAGAGAGAGAGAGTGACACAATAGAGAGAGAGAGTGACACAATAGAGAGAGAGAGTGACACAATAGAGAGAGAGTGACACAATAGAGAGAGAGTGACACAATAGAGAGAGAGAGTGACACAATAGAGAGAGAGAGTGACACAATAGAGAGAGAGAGTGACACAATAGAGAGAGAGAGTGACACAATAGAGAGAGAGAGTGACACAATAGAGAGAGAGAGTGACACAATAGAGAGAGAGAGTGACACAATAGAGAGAGAGAGTGACACAATAGAGAGAGAGAGTGACACAATAGAGAGAGAGAGTGACACAATAGAGAGAGAGAGTGACACAATAGAGAGAGAGAGTGACACAATAGAGAGAGAGAGTGACACAATAGAGAGAGAGAGTGACACAATAGAGAGAGAGTGACACAATAGAGAGAGAGAGTGACACAATAGAGAGAGAGAGTGACACAATAGAGAGAGAGAGTGACACAATAGAGAGAGAGAGTGACACAATAGAGAGAGAGTGACACTAGAGAGAGAGTGACACAATAGAGAGAGAGAGCAGAAACACAATAGAGAGAGAGGGAGAAACATAATAGAGAGAGAGGGAGAAACATAATAGAGAGAGAGAGTGACACAATAGAGAGAGAGAGCAGAAACACAATAGAGAGAGAGTGACACAATAGAGAGAGCAGAAACACAATAGAGAGAGAGTGACACAATAGAGAGAGAGAGCAGAAACACAATAGAGAGAGCAGAGTGACACAATAGAGAGAGCAGAAACACAATAGAGAGAGAGAGTGACACAATAGAGAGAGCAGAAACACAATAGAGAGAGAGAGTGACACAATAGAGAGAGCAGAAACACAATAGAGAGAGAGAGTGACACAATAGAGAGAGCAGAAACACAATAGAGAGAGCAGAAACACAATAGAGAGAGAGAGTGACACAATAGAGAGAGCAGAAACACAATAGAGAGAGCAGAGACACAATAGAGAGAGAGAGTGACACAATAGAGAGAGCAGAAACACAATAGAGAGAGAGTGACACAATAGAGAGAGAGCAGAAACACAATAGAGAGAGCAGAAACACAATAGAGAGAGAGAGTGACACAATAGAGAGAGCAGAAACACAATAGAGAGAGCAGAGACACAATAGAGAGCAGAATCACAATAGAGAGAGTGACACAATAGAGAGAGCAGAGACACAATAGAGAGAGAGAGCTGAAACACAAGAGAAAGAGCAGAAACACAAGAGAGAGAGAGCAGAGACACAATAGAGACAGCAGAAACACAACAGAGAGAGCAGAATCACAATAGAGAGAGCGAGAGCAGAAACACAATGGAGAGAGAGCAGAAACACAATAGAGAGAGAGAGAGCAGGAACACAATAGAGAGAGAGAGAGCAGAGACACAAGAGAGAGAGAGAGCAGAAACACAATAGAGAGCAGGAACACAATAGAGAGAGAACAAACAGAATCACAATAGAGAGAGAAAGCAGAATCACAATAGAGAGAGAAACACAATAGAGAGCATAATCATAATAGAGAGAGCAGAAACACAATAGAGAGAGAGAAAGCAGAATCACAATAGAGAGAGCAGAAACACAATAGAGAGAGCAGAAACACAATAGAGAGAGAGAGCAGAATCACAATAGAGAGAAACACAATAGAGAGAAACACAATAGAGAGAGAGAAAACATAATCACAATAGAGAGCAGAATCTTAATAGAGAGAGCAGAATCTTAATAGAGAGAGCAGAATCTTAATAGAGAGAGCAGAATCTTAATAGAGAGAGCAGAATCATAATAGAGAGAGCAGAAACACAATAGAGAGAGCAGAAACACAATAGAGAGAGAGAGAGAGCAGAAACACAATAGAGAGAGAGAGAGCACAAACACAATAGAGAGAGAGAGAGCACAAACACAATAGAGAGAGAGAGAGCACAAACACAATAGAGAGAGAGAGCACAAACACAATAGAGAGAGAGCAGAAACACAATAGAGAGAGAGAGAGCAGAAACACAATAGAGAGCAGGAACACAATAGAGAGAGAACAAACAGAATCACAATAGGGAGAAACACAATAGAGAGAGAGAAAGCAGAATCACAATAGAGAGAGAAACACAATAGAGAGCATAATCATAATAGAGAGAGCAGAAACACAATAGAGAGAGAGAAAGCAGAATCACAATAGAGAGAGCAGAATCACAATAGAGAGAAACACAATAGAGAGAAACACAATAGAGAGAGAGAAAACATAATCACAATAGAGAGAGAAACACAATAGAGAGAGCAGAAACACAATAGAGAGAGCAGAAACACAATAGAGAGAGCAGAAACACAATAGAGAGAGCAGAAACACAATAGAGAGAGAGAGAGCAGAAACACAATAGAGAGAGAGAGCACAAACACAATAGAGAGAGAGAGAGCACAAACACAATAGAGAGAGAGAGCACAAACACAATAGAGAGAGAGAGCACAAACACAATAGAGAGAGAGAGCACAAACACAATAGAGAGAGAGAGCACAAACACAATAGAGAGAGAGAGCACAAACACAATAGAGAGAGAGAGCAGAAACACAATAGAGAGAGAGAGAGCAGAAACACAATAGAGAGAGAGAGAGCAGAAACACAATAGAGAGAGAGAGCAGAAACACAATAGAGAGAGAGAGCAGGAACACAATAGAGAGAGAGCAGAAACACAATAGAGAGAGAGTGACACAATAGAGAGAGAGAGAGCAGAAACACATTGGAGAGAGAGCAGAAACACAATAGAGAGGGAGTGACACAATAGAGAGGGAGTGAGCAGAAACACAATAGAGAGAGAGAGAGAGTAGAATCATAATAGAGAGAGAGCAGAAACACAATAGAGAGAGAGAGACACACAATAGAGAGAAAAACACAATAGAGAGCCGAATCACAATAGAGAGAGAGAGAAACACAATGGAGAGAGAGAGAGCAGATACACAATAGAGAGAGAGACACACAATAGAGAGAAAAACACAATAGTGAGCAGAATCACAATAGAGAGAGAGAGAGAAACACAATAGAGAGAGAGAGAGAGGATGGGCAATAAATGCCGCCCTCACCAGCGACGCCCATATCCCATGAATGAATAATAAAAAAAAGAGAGAAACACAATAGAATGAGCAGAATCACAATAGAGAGAGAGAAACATAATAGAGAGAGGGAGAAAGACAATAGAGAGAGAGATAAAGACAATAGAGAGAGAGAATCACAATAGAGTGACACACACAATAGAGAGCAGAATCACAATAGAGAGAGGGAGCAGGAACACGACAGAGAGAGAGCAGAAACACAATAGAGAGCAGAAACACAATACTGAGAGAGAACAGAATCACAATAGAGAGCAGAATCACAATAGAGAGCAGAATCACAATAGAGAGCAGAATCAGAATAGAGAGCAGAAACACGAGAGAGGGAGAAACACAATAGAGAGAGAGAGTGACACAATAGAGAGAGAGGGAGAGCAGAATCACAATAGAGAGAGAGCAGAATCACAATAGAGAGAGAGCAGAATCACAATAGAGAGAGAGCAGAAACACAATAGAGAGACACACACAATAGAGAGAGAGAGCAGAAACACAATAGAGAGAGAGAGCAGAAACACAATAGAGAGAGAGAGCAGAAACACAATAGAGAGAGAGAGCAGAAACACAATAGAGAGAGAGAGCAGAAACACAATAGAGAGAGAGAGCAGAAACACAATAGAGAGAGCAGAAACACAATAGAGAGAGAAACACAATAGAGAGAGAAACACAATAGAGAGAGAAACACAATAGAGAGCAGAATCATAATAGAGAGTGAAACACAATAGAGAGAGAGAGAGTGACACAATAGAGAGAGTGACACAATAGAGAGAGAGAGGGAGAGCAGAAACACAATAGAGAGAGAGAGCAGAAACACAATAGAGAGAGAGAGCAGAAACACAATAGAGAGAGAGCAGAGACACAATAGAGAGAGAGCAGAGACACAATAGAGAGAGAGCAGAGACACAATAGAGAGAGAGCAGAGACACAATAGAGAGAGAGCAGAGACACAATAGAGAGAGAGCAGAGACACAATAGAGAGAGAGCAGAGACACAATAGAGAGAGAGCAGAGACACAATAGAGAGAGAGCAGAGACACAATAGAGAGAGAGCAGAGACACAATAGAGAGAGAGCAGAGACACAATAGAGAGAGAGCAGAGACACAATAGAGAGAGAGCAAAGACACAATAGAGAGAGAGCAGAGACACAATAGAGAGAGAGCAGAGACACAATAGAGAGAGAGAGAGCAGGAACACAATAGAGAGAGAGAGAGCAGGAACACAATAGAGAGAGAGAGAGCAGAGACACAAGAGAGAGAGAGAGCAGAAACACAATAGAGAGAGAGAGAGCAGAAACACAATAGAGAGCAGGAACACAATAGAGAGAGAACAAACAGAATCACAATAGAGAGAAACACAATAGAGAGAGAGAGTGACACAATAGAGAGAGCAGAAACACAATAGAGAGAGAGAGTGACACAATAGAGAGAGCAGAGACACAATAGAGAGAGAGAGTGACACAATAGAGAGAGCAGAAACACAATAGAGAGAGCAGAAACACAATAGAGAGAGCAGAAACACAATAGAGAGAGCAGAAACACAATAGAGAGAGCAGAAACACAATAGAGAGAGAGAGTGACACAATAGAGAGAGCAGAAACACAATAGAGAGAGCAGAGACACAATAGAGAGAGCAGAATCACAATAGAGAGAGTGACACAATAGAGAGAGCAGAGACACAATAGAGAGAGAGAGCTGAAACACAAGAGAAAGAGCAGAAACACAAGAGAGAGAGCAGAGACACAATAGAGACAGCAGAAACACAACAGAGAGAGCAGAATCACAATAGAGAGAGCGAGAGCAGAAACACAATAGAGAGAGAGAGAGCAGAAACACAATAGAGAGAGAGAGAGCAGGAACACAAGAGAGAGAGAGCAGAGACACAAGAGAGAGAGAGAGAGCAGAAACACAAGAGAGAGAGAGCAGAATCACAATAGAGAGAGAAACACAATAGAGAGCATAATCATAATAGAGAGAGCAGAAACACAATAGAGAGATAGAAAGCAGAATCACAATAGAGAGAGCAGAAACACAATAGAGAGAGAGAGCAGAAACACAATAGAGAGAGAGAGCAGAAACACAATAGAGAGAGAGAGCAGAAACACAATAGAGAGAGAGAGCAGAATCACAATAGAGAGAAACACAATAGAGAGAGAGAAAACATAATCACAATAGAGAGAGAAACACAATAGAGAGAGCAGAATCATAATAGAGAGAGCAGAAACACAGTAGAGAGAGCAGAAACACAATAGAGAGAGAGAGCAGAAACACAATAGAGAGAGAGAGCAGAAACACAATAGAGAGAGAGAGCAGAAACACAATAGAGAGAGAGAGAGCAGAAACACAATAGAGAGAGAGAGAGCAGAAACACAATAGAGAGAGAGAGAGCAGAAACACAATAGAGAGAGAGAGAGCACAAACACAATAGAGAGAGAGAGCAGAAACACAATAGAGAGAGCAGAAACACAATAGAGAGAGCAGAAACACAATAGAGAGAGAGAGCAGAAACACAATAGAGAGAGAGAGCAGAAACACAATAGAGAGAGAGAGCAGAAACACAATAGAGAGAGAGAGCAGGAACACAATAGAGAGAGAGCAGAAACACAATAGAGAGAGAGAGCAGAAACACAATAGAGAGAGAGTGACACAATAGAGAGAGAGCAGAAACACAATAGAGAGGGAGTGACACAATAGAGAGAGAGAGAGCAGAAACACAATAGAGAGAGAGAGAGAGTAGAATCATAATAGAGAGAGAGAGCAGAAACACAATAGAGAGAGAGAGACACACAATAGAGAGAAAAACACAATAGAGAGCCGAATCACAATAGAGAGAGAGAGAAACACAATAGAGAGAGAGAGAGCAGAAACACAATAGAGAGAGAGACACACAATAGAGAGAAAAACACAATAGTGAGCAGAATCACAATAGAGAGAGAGAGCAGAAACACAATAGAGAGAGAGAGCAGAAACACAATAGAGAGAGAGAGCAGAAACACAATAGAGAGAGAGAGCAGGAACACAATAGAGAGAGAGAGCAGAAACACAATAGAGAGAGAGAGCAGAAACACAATAGAGAGAGAGTGACACAATAGAGAGAGAGCAGAAACACAATAGAGAGAGAGAGCAGAAACACAATAGAGAGAGAGAGCAGGAACACAATAGAGAGAGAGCAGGAACACAATAGAGAGAGAGCAGAAACACAATAGAGAGAGAGAGCAGAAACACAATGGAGAGAGAGCAGAAACACAATGGAGAGAGAGCAGAAACACAATAGAGAGGGAGTGACACAATAGAGAGAGAGAGAGCAGAAACACAATAGAGAGAGAGAGAGAGTAGAATCATAATAGAGAGAGAGAGCAGAAACACAATAGAGAGAGAGAGCAGAAACACAATAGAGAGAGAGAGACACACAATAGAGAGAAAAACACAATAGAGAGCCGAATCACAATAGAGAGAGAGAGAAACACAATGGAGAGAGAGAGAGCAGAAACACAATAGAGAGAGAGACACACAATAGAGAGAAAAACACAATAGTGAGCAGAATCACAATAGAGAGAGGGAGAAACACAATGGAGAGAGAGAGAGGATGGGCAATAAATGCCGCCCTCACCAGCGACGCCCATATCCCATGAATGAATAATAAAAAAAAGAGAGAAACACAATAGAATGAGCAGAATCACAATAGAGAGAGAGAGCAGAATCACAAGAGAGAGAGAGAAACATAATAGGGAGAGAAACATAATAGAGAGAGGGAGAAAGACAATAGAGAGAGATAAAGACAATAGAGAGAGAGAATCACAATAGAGTGACACACACAATAGAGAGAGGGAGCAGGAACACGACAGAGAGAGCAGGAACACAATAGAGAGCAGAAACACAATAGAGAGCAGAAACACAATAGAGAGAGAGAACAGAATCACAATAGAGAGAGAAACACAATAGAGAGCAGAATCACAATAGAGTGAAACACAATAGAGAGCAGAAACACAATAGAGTGAAACACAATAGAGAGCAGAAACACAAGAGAGGGAGAAACACAATAGAGAGAGAGAGTGACACAATAGAGAGAGTGACACAATAGAGAGAGTGACACAATAGAGAGAGTGACACAATAGAGAGCAGAATCATAATAGAGAGTGAAACACAATAGAGAGAGAGAGTGACACAATAGAGAGAGAGAGCAGAAACACAATAGAGAGAGAGGGAGAGCAGAATCACAATAGAGAGAGAAACACAATAGAGAGCAGAATCATAATAGAGAGTGAAACACAATAGAGAGAGAGAGTGACACAATAGAGAGAGAGAGCAGAAACACAATAGAGAGAGCAGAAACACAATAGAGAGAGCAGAAACACAATAGAGAGAGCAGAAACACAATAGAGAGAGCAGAAACACAATAGAGAGAGCAGAAACACAATAGAGAGAGCAGAAACACAATAGAGAGAGCAGAAACACAATAGAGAGAGCAGAAACACAATAGAGAGAGCAGAAACACAATAGAGAGAGCAGAAACACAATAGAGAGAGCAGAAACACAATAGAGAGAGAAACACAATAGAGAGAGAAACACAATAGAGAGCAGAATCATAATAGAGAGTGAAACACAATAGAGAGAGTGACACAATAGAGAGAGAGGGAGAGCAGAAACACAATAGAGAAAGAGAGCAGAGACACAATAGAGAAAGAGAGCAGAGACACAATAGAGAGAGAGCAGAGACACAATAGAGAGAGAGCAGAGACACAATAGAGAGAGAGCAGAGACACAATAGAGAGAGAGCAGAGACACAATAGAGAGAGAGCAGAGACACAATAGAGAGAGAGCAGAGACACAATAGAGAGAGAGCAGAGACACAATAGAGAGAGAGCAGAGACACAATAGAGAGAGAGCAGAGACACAATAGAGAGAGAGCAGAGACACAATAGAGAGAGAGCAGAGACACAATAGAGAGAGAGCAGAGACACAATAGAGAGAGAGCAGAGACACAATAGAGAGAGAGCAGAGACACAATAGAGAGAGCAGAGACACAATAGAGAGAGAGCAGAGACACAATAGAGAGAGAGCAGAGACACAATAGAGAGAGAGCAGAGACACAATAGAGAGAGAGCAGAGACACAATAGAGAGAGAGCAGAGACACAATAGAGAGAGAGCAGAGACACAATAGAGAGAGAGCAGAGACACAATAGAGAGAGAGCAGAGACACAATAGAGAGAGAGCAGAGACACAATAGAGAGAGAGCAGAGACACAATAGAGAGACCGAGAGCAAAAACACAATAGAGAGAGAGAGAGCAGGAACACAATAGAGAGAGAGAGAGCAGAATCACAATAGAGAGAGAGAGAGCAGAATCACAATAGAGAGAACAGAAACACAATAGAGAGAGAGAGAGCAGAAACACAATAGAGAGAAAGAGCAGAAACACAATAGAGAGAGAGAGAGAGCAGAAACACAATAGAGAGAGAGAGAGCAGGAACACAATAGAGAGAGAGAGAGCAGAATCACAATAGAGAGAGAGAGAGCAGAATCACAATAGAGAGAACAGAAACACAATAGAGAGAGAGAGCAGAAACACAATAGAGAGAGAGAGAGAGCAGAAACACAATAGAGAGAGCAGAAACACAATAGAGAGAGAGAGCAGAAACACAATAGAGAGAGAGAGAGCAGAAACACAATAGAGAGAGAGAGAGCAGAAACACAATAGAGAGAGAGCAGAAACACAATAGAGAGAGAGTGACACAATGGAGAGAGAGAGCAGAAACACAATGGAGAGAGAGAGAGAGCAGAAACACAATAGAGAGAGCGAGGATGGGCAATAAATGCCGCCCTCACCAGCGACACCCATATCCCATGAATGAATAATAAAAAAAGAGAGAAATACAATAGAATGAGCAGAATCACAATAGAGAGAGAGAGACACACAATAGAGAGAAAAACACAATAGAGAGCCGAATCACAATAGAGAGAGAGAGAAACACAATGGAGAGAGAGAGAGCAGAAACACAATAGAGAGAGAGACACACAATAGAGAGAAAAACACAATAGAGAGCCGAATCACAATAGAGAGAGAGAGAAACACAATGGAGAGAGAGAGAGCAGAAACACAATAGAGAGAGAGACACACAATAGAGAGAAAAACACAATAGTGAGCAGAATCACAATAGAGAGAGGGAGAAACACAATGGAGAGAGAGAGAGGATGGGCAATAAATGCCGCCCTCACCAGCGACGCCCATATCCCATGAATGAATAATAAAAAAAAGAGAGAAACACAATAGAATGAGCAGAATCACAATAGAGAGTGAAACACAATAGAGAGAGAGAGTGACACAATAGAGAGAGTGACACAATAGAGAGAGTGACACAATAGAGAGAGTGACACAATAGAGAGAGTGGGAGAGCAGAATCACAATAGAGAAAGAGAGCAGAAACACAATAGAGAGCAGAGACACAATAGAGAGAGAGCAGAGACACAATAGAGAGAGAGCAGAGACACAATAGAGAGAGAGCAGAGACACAATAGAGAGAGAGCAGAGACACAATAGAGAGAGAGCAGAGACACAATAGAGAGAGAGCAGAGACACAATAGAGAGAGAGCAGAGACACAATAGAGAGAGAGCAGAGACACAATAGAGAGAGAGCAGAGACACAATAGAGAGAGAGCAGAGACACAATAGAGAGAGAGCAGAGACACAATAGAGAGAGAGCAGAGACACAATAGAGAGAGAGCAGAATCACAATAGAGAGACCGAGAGCAAAAACACAATAGAGAGAGAAAGAGCAGAAACACAATAGAGAGAGAGAGAGCAGGAACACAATAGAGAGAGAGAGAGAGCAGAATCACAATAGAGAGCAGAATCACAATAGAGAGCAGAATCACAATAGAGAGCAGAATCACAATAGAGAGCAGAATCACAATAGAGAGCAGAATCACAATAGAGAGAACAGAAACACAATAGAGAGAACAGAAACACAATAGAGAGAACAGAAACACAATAGAGAGAGAGAGCAGAAACACAATAGAGAGAGAGCAGAAACACAATAGAGAGAGAGAGGGCACAAACACAATAGAGAGAGAGAGAGCAGAAACACAATAGAGAGAGAGAGAGCAGAAACACAATAGAGAGAGAGAGAGCCACAATGGAGAGAGAGAGCAGAAACACAATGGAGAGAGAGAGAGAGCAGAAACACAATGGAGAGAGCGAGGATGGGCAATAAATGCCGCCCTCACCAGCGACACCCATATCCCATGAATGAATAATAAAAAAAGAGAGAAATACAATAGAATGAGCAGAATCACAATAGAGAGAGAGAGAGAGCAGAGACACAATAGAGAGAGAGAGAGCAGAGACACAATAGAGAGAGAGAGAGCAGAGACACAATAGAGAGAGAGAGAGCAGAAACACATGAGAGAGAGAGAGCAGAGACACAATAGAGAGAGAGAGAGCAGAATCACAATAGGGAGAGAGAGAGAGCAGAAACACAATCGGGAGAGAGAGAGAGCAGAATCACAATAGGGAGAGAGAGAGCAGAATCACAATAGGGAGAGAGAGAGAGCAGAATCACAATAGGGAGAGAGAGAGAGCAGAATCACAATAGGGAGAGAGAGAGAGCAGAATCACAATAGGGAGAGAGAGAGAGCAGAATCACAATAGGGAGAGAGAGAGAGAGCAGAATCACAATCGGGAGAGAGAGAGAGCAGAATCACAATAGGGAGAGAGAGAGAGCAGAATCACATTCGGGAGAGAGAGAGAGCAGAATCACAATAGGGAGAGAGAGAGCAGAAACACAATAGGGAGAGAGAGAGAGCAGAATCACAATTGGGAGAGAGAGAGAGCAGAATCACAATAGGGAGAGAGAGAGCAGAATCACAATAGGGAGAGAGAGAGCAGAATCACAATCGGGAGAGAGAGAGAGCAGAAACACAATCGGGAGAGAGAGAGCAGAATCACAATCGGGAGAGAGAGAGAGCAGAATCACAATCTGGAGAGAGAGAGAGCAGAATCACAATCGGGAGAGAGAGAGCAGAATCACAATAGGGAGAGAGAGAGCAGAATCACAATAGGGAGAGAGAGAGAGCAGAATCACAATAGGGAGAGAGAGAGAGCAGAATCACAATAGGGAGAGAGAGAGAGCAGAATCACAATCGGGAGAGAGAGAGAGCAGAATCACAATAGGGAGAGAGAGAGAGCAGAATCACAATAGGGAGAGAGAGAGCAGAATCACAATAGGGAGAGAGAGAGAGCAGAATCACAATCGGGAGAGAGAGAGCAGAATCACAATAGGGAGAGAGAGAGAGCAGAAACACAATCGGGAGAGAGAGAGAGCAGAATCACAATAGGGAGAGAGAGAGAGCAGAATCACAATAGGGAGAGAGAGAGAGCAGAATCACAATAGGGAGAGAGAGAGAGCAGAATCACAATAGGGAGAGAGAGAGAGCAGAATCACAATAGGGAGAGAGAGAGCAGAATCACAATAGGGAGAGAGAGAGAGCAGAATCACAATCGGGAGAGAGAGAGCAGAATCACAATCGGGAGAGAGAGAGAGCAGAATCACAATAGGGAGAGAGAGAGAGCAGAATCACAATAGGGAGAGAGAGAGCAGAATCACAATAGGGAGAGAGAGAGAGCAGAATCACAATCGGGAGAGAGAGAGCAGAATCACAATAGGGAGAGAGAGAGAGCAGAAACACAATCGGGAGAGAGAGAGAGCAGAATCACAATAGGGAGAGAGAGAGAGCAGAAACACAATCGGGAGAGAGAGCAGAATCACAATAGGGAGAGAGAGAGCAGAATCACAATAGGGAGAGAGAGAGAGCAGAATCACAATCGGGAGAGAGAGAGCAGAATCACAATCGGGAGAGAGAGAGAGCAGAATCACAATAGGGAGAGAGAGAGAGAGCAGAATCACAATCGGGAGAGAGAGAGAACAGAAACACAATAGGGAGAGAGAGAGAGCAGAATCACAATAGGGAGAGAGAGAGAGCAGAATCACAATAGGGAGAGAGAGAGAGCAGAATCACAATCGGGAGAGAGAGAGAGCATAATCACAATCGGGAGAGAGAGAGAGCAGAATCACAATCGGGAGAGAGAGAGAGCAGAATCACAATCGGGAGAGAGAGAGAGCAGAATCACAATAGGGAGAGAGAGAGAGCAGAATCAGAATCGGGAGAGAGAGAGAGCAGAATCACAATCGGGAGAGAGAGAGAGCAGAAACACAATCGGGAGAGAGAGAGAGCAGAATCACAATCGGGAGAGAGAGAGAGCAGAAACACAATCGGGAGAGAGAGAGAGCAGAAACACAATAGGGAGAGAGAGAGAGCAGAATCACAATAGGGAGAGAGAGAGAGCAGAATCACAATCGGGAGAGAGAGAGAGCAGAATCACAATCGGGAGAGAGAGAGAGCAGAAACACAATCGGGAGAGAGAGAGAGCAGAAACACAATAGGGAGAGAGAGAGAGCAGAATCACAATCGGGAGAGAGAGAGAGCAGAATCACAATAGGGAGAGAGAGAGAGAGCAGAATCACAATAGGGAGAGAGAGAGAGCAGAAACACAATCGGGAGAGAGAGAGAGCAGAATCACAATCGGGAGAGAGAGAGAGCAGAATCACAATCGGGAGAGAGTGAGAGCAGAATCACAATCGGGAGAGAGAGAGAGCAGAATCACAATCGGGAGAGAGAGAGAGCAGAAACACAATCGGGAGAGAGAGAGAGCAGAAACACAATAGGGAGAGAGAGAGAGCAGAATCACAATAGGGAGAGAGAGAGAGCAGAATCACAATCGGGAGAGAGAGAGAGCAGAATCACAATCGGGAGAGAGAGAGAGCAGAAACACAATCGGGAGAGAGAGAGAGCAGAATCACAATAGGGAGAGAGAGAGAGCAGAATCACAATCGGGAGAGAGAGAGAGCAGAAACACAATCGGGAGAGAGAGAGAGCAGAAACACAATAGGGAGAGAGAGAGAGCAGAAACACAATAGGGAGAGGGAGAGAGCAGAAACACAATCGGGAGAGAGAGAGAGCAGAAACACAATAGGGAGAGAGAGAGAGCAGAAACACAATAGGGAGAGGGAGAGAGCAGAATCACAATAGGGAGAGAGAGAGAGCAGAATCACAATCGGGAGAGAGAGAGAGCAGAATCACAATAGGGAGAGAGAGAGAGCAGAATCACAATCGGGAGAGAGAGAGAGCATAATCACAATCGGGAGAGAGAGAGAGCAGAATCACAATAGGGAGAGAGAGAGAGCAGAATCACAATCTGGAGAGAGAGAGAGCAGGATCACAATCGGGAGAGAGAGAGAGCATAATCACAATCGGGAGAGAGAGAGAGCAGAATCACAATAGGGAGAGAGAGAGAGCAGAATCACAATCGGGAGAGAGAGAGAGCAGAATCACAACAGGGAGAGAGAGAGAGCAGAATCACAATAGGGAGAGAGAGAGAGCAGAATCACAATCGGGAGAGAGAGAGAGCAGAATCACAATAGGGAGAGAGAGAGAGCAGAATCACAATCGGGAGAGAGAGAGCAGAATCACAACAGGGAGAGAGAGAGAGCAGAATCACAATAGGGAGAGAGAGAGCAGAATCACAATAGGGAGAGAGAGAGAGCAGAATCACAATCGGGAGAGAGAGAGAGCAGAATCACAACAGGGAGAGAGAGAGAGCAGAAACACAACAGGGAGAGAGAGAGAGCAGAATCACAATTGGGAGAGAGAGAGAGCAGAATCACAATAGGGAGAGAGAGAGCAGAATCACAATCGGGAGAGAGAGAGAGCAGAAACACAATCGGGAGAGAGAGAGCAGAATCACAATCGGGAGAGAGAGAGAGCAGAATCACAATAGGGAGAGAGAGAGCAGAATCACAATCGGGAGAGAGAGAGAGCAGAAACACAATCGGGAGAGAGAGAGAGCAGAATCACAATAGGGAGAGAGAGAGCAGAATCACAATAGGGAGAGAGAGAGCAGAATCACAATAGGGAGAGAGAGAGAGCAGAATCACAATCGGGAGAGAGAGAGCAGAATCACAATAGGGAGAGAGAGAGAGCAGAAACACAATCGGGAGAGAGAGAGAGCAGAATCACAATCGGGAGAGAGAGAGAGCAGAATCACAATAGGGAGAGAGAGAGAGCAGAATGACAATCGGGAGAGAGAGAGAGCAGAATCACAATAGGGAGAGAGAGAGAGAGCAGAATCACAATCGGGAGAGAGAGAGAGCAGAAACACAATAGGGAGAGAGAGAGAGCAGAATCACAATAGGGAGAGAGAGAGAGCAGAATCACAATAGGGAGAGAGAGAGCAGAATCACAATAGGGAGAGAGAGAGAGCAGAATCACAATCGGGAGAGAGAGAGCAGAATCACAATAGGGAGAGAGAGCAGAATCACAATAGGGAGAGAGAGAGAGAGCAGAATCACAATCGGGAGAGAGAGAGAGCAGAAACACAATAGGGAGAGAGAGAGAGCAGAATCACAATAGGGAGAGAGAGAGAGCAGAATCACAATCGGGAGAGAGAGAGAGCAGAATCATAATAGGGAGAGAGAGAGAGCAGAAACACAATCGGGAGAGAGGGAGAGCAGAATCACAATAGGGAGAGAGAGAGCAGAATCACAATAGGGAGAGAGAGAGCAGAATCACAATAGGGAGAGAGAGAGAGCAGAATCACAATAGGGAGAGAGAGAGAGAGCAGAATCACAATCGGGAGAGAGAGAGAGCAGAAACACAATAGGGAGAGAGAGAGAGCAGAATCACAATCGGGAGAGAGAGAGAGCAGAATCACAATCGGGAGAGAGAGAGAGCAGAAACACAATAGGGAGAGAGAGAGAGCAGAATCACAATCGGGAGAGAGAGAGAGCAGAATCACAATCGGGAGAGAGAGAGAGCAGAAACACAATAGGGAGAGAGAGAGAGCAGAATCACAATAGGGAGAGAGAGAGAGCAGAATCACAATCGGGAGAGAGAGAGCAGAATCACAATCGGGAGAGAGAGAGAGCAGAATCACAATAGGGAGAGAGAGAGAGCAGAATCACAATCGGGAGAGAGAGAGAGAGCAGAATCACAATAGGGAGAGAGAGAGCAGAATCACAATCGGGAGAGAGAGAGAGCAGAATCACAATCGGGAGAGAGAGAGAGCAGAATCACAATAGGGAGAGAGAGAGAGCAGAATCACAATCGGGAGAGAGAGAGAGCAGAATCACAATCGGGAGAGAGAGAGAGCAGAATCACAATCGGGAGAGAGAGAGAGCAGAATCAGAATCGGGAGAGAGAGAGAGCAGAATCACAATCGGGAGAGAGAGAGAGCAGAATCACAATCGGGAGAGAGAGAGAGCAGAAACACAATCGGGAGAGAGAGAGAGCAGAAACACAATAGCAGAGAGAGAGCAGAATCACAATCGGGAGAGAGAGAGCAGAATCACAATAGGGAGAGAGAGAGCAGAATCACAATAGGGAGAGAGAGAGAGAGCAGAATCACAATCGGGAGAGAGAGAGAGCAGAATCACAATCGGGCGAGAGAGAGAGCAGAATCACAATCGGGAGAGAGAGAGAGCAGAATCACAATCGGGAGAGAGAGAGAGCAGAAACACAATAGGGAGAGAGAGCAGAATCACAATCGGGAGAGAGAGAGAGAGCAGAATCACAATCGGGAGAGAGAGAGAGCAGAATCACATTAGGGAGAGAGAGAGAGCAGAATCACAATCGGGAGAGAGAGAGAGCAGAATCACAATCGGGAGAGAGAGAGAGAGCAGAATCACAATAGGGAGAGAGAGAGAGCAGAATCACAATAGGGAGAGAGAGAGAGCAGAATCACAATAGAGAGACTTACAGAAACACATCACAGATCGCAGAAAAAACACAATAGAGATTGCAGGAGCATAATAGCAAGAGATCGCCGAAACATAGTCGAGAGAGAGATCGTCGAAACACAATAGTGTTCGCAGAAACATAATAGAGAGAGATCACTAAAATACAATAGAGAGAGCGCAGGACACAATAGAGAGATCATAGAAACACAATAAAGAGCGGTCGCAGAAGCACGAGAGAGCGAGATCGCAAAAACACGATTGACAAGTCGCAAAAACACGATAGAGAGGTCAAGAAACGTGATAGAGATCGCAGGAGCACGATAAAGAGATCAGAGAAAGACAATAGAGGGAGATCGCGGAAACACAATAGAGAAATTGCAGAAACACGATAGAGGGAGATCGCAGAAAAACGATAGGGCGATCATAGAACACAATAAAGAGATCAGAGAAAGACAATAGAGAGATCGTCGAAACACGAGATCGCAAAAACACTGTAGAGAGATCGCAGAAACACATTCAAGGTCTGGGTCTGGGTCAGGGTCACGGTCTGGGTCACGGTCTGGGTCACGGTCTGGGTGAGGGTCACGGTCTGGGTCAGGGTCTGTGTCAGGGTCCGGGTCAGGGTCCGGGTCAGGGTCTGGGTCAGGGTCTGGGTCAGGGTCTGTGTCACGGTCTGGGTCAGGGTCTGGGTCAGGGTCTGGGTCAGGGTCTGGGTCAGCCGATGATAGTTTTGTAGCATTTGGTACAGGATATAAAGTGTCTATACGATTATAGAAATTTACAGCACAGAAGGAGGCCATTCGGCCCTTCGTGTCCATGCTGGCCAAAAATGAGCCACCCAGCCGAATCCCACTTTCCTGCACTTGGTCTGTAGCCCTGCGGGTCACGGTTCTTCAGGTGCACATCCAGGTACTTTTTAAATGAGTTGAGGGTTTCTGCCTCTCCCACCCTCTCAGGCAGTGAGTTCCAGACCCCCACCACCCTCTGGGGGAAAACATTCTCCTCAGCTCCCCTCTAATGCTTCAACCAATTACTTTAAATCTATGCCCCCTGGATACTGACCCCTCTGCTAAGGGAAATAGGTCCTTCCTATCCACTCTATCTGGGCCCCTCATAATTTTATACACCTCAATTAAATCTCCCCTCAGCCTCCTCTGTTCTAAAGAAAACAACCCCAGCCTATCCAATCTTTTCTCATAGCTAAAATTCTCCAGTCCTGGCAACATCCTCGTAAATCTCCTCTGTACCCTCTCTAGTGCAATCACATCCTTCCTGTAATGTGGTGACCAGAACTGTACACAGTACTCAAGCTGCGGCCTAACTAGTGTTTTATACAGTTCCAGCATAACCTCCCTGCTCTTATATTCTATGCCTCGGCTAATAAAGGAAAGTATCCCATTTGCCTTCTTAACCACCTTGTCTACCTGTCCTGCTACCTTCAGGGATCTGTGGACATGCACTCCAAGGTCCCTCTCTTCCTCTACACCTCTCAGTATCCTCCCATTTATTGTGTATTCCTTTGCCTTGTTTGCTCTCCCCAAATGCATTACCTCACACTTCTCCGGATTGAATTCCATTTGCCACTTTTCTGCCCACCTGACCAGTCCATTGATATCTTCCTGCAGTCTACAGCTTTCCTCCTCACTATCAACCACACGGCCAATTTTTGTATCATCTGCAAACTTCTTAATCATGCCCCATACATTTAAGTCCAAATCATTAATATTTATCAAGCAAGGGACCGAGTACCGAGCCCTGCGGAACCCCACTGGAAACAGCCTTCCAGTCGCAAAAACACCCATCGACCATTACCCTTTGCTTCCTGCCACTGAGCCAATTTTGGATCCAATTTGCCACATTCCCTTGGATCCCATGGGCTTGTCTTTTGACCAGTCTGCCATGTGGGACCTTGTCAAAAGCCTTGTTAAAATCCATGTAGACTACATCAAATGCACCACCCTCATCGACCTCCTCGTTACTTCCTCAAAAAATTCAATCAAGTTAGTCAGACACGACCTTCCCTTAACAAATCCGTGCTGACTGTCCCCGATCACTCCGTGCCTTTCTAAATGACGGTTTATCCTGTTCCTCAGAATCGATTCCAGTAATCTGCCCACCACCGAGGTTAGACTGACTGGCCTGGAATTACTCGGTCTATCCTTTTCTTCCTTTAAATAAAACGGTACAACATGAGCAGTCCTCCAATCCTCCGGCACCACACCTGCATCCAGAGAAGAGAACTGCGCCAGGCCCTTGAATTACTGGTCCAGACCCTTGAATTACTGGTCCAGACCCTTGAATTACTGGTCCAGACCCTTGAATTACCGGTCCAGGCCCTTGAATTACCGGTCCAGGCCCTTCAATTACTGGTCCAGACCCCTTCAATTACTGGTCCAGACCCCTTCAATTACTGGTCCAGACCCCTTCAATTACTGGTCCAGGTCCTTGAATTACTGGTCCAGACCCCTTCAATTACTGGTCCAGGTCCTTGAATTACTGGTCCAGACCCCTTCAATTACTGGTCCAGGTCCTTCAATTACTGGTCCAGACCCCTTGAATTACTGGTCCAGACCCCTTCAATTACTGGTCCAGGTCCTTCAATTACTGGTCCAGACCCCTTCAATTACTGGTCCAGGTCCTTGAATTACTGGTCCAGACCCCTTGAATTACTCGTCCAGACCCTTGAATTACTGGTCCAGACCCCTTGAATTACTGGTCCAGACCCCTTGAATTACTGGTCCAGACCCCTTGAATTACTGGTCCAGACCCCTTCAATTACTGGTCCAGACCCCTTGAATGACTGGTCCAGACCCTTGAATTACTGGTCCAGACCCCTTCAATTACTGGTCCAGACCCTTGATTCACTGGTCCAGACCCCTTGAATTACTGGTCCAGACCCCTTGAATTACTGGTCCAGACCCCTTGAATTACTGGTCCAGACCCCTTGAATTACTGGTCCAGACCCCTTGAATTACTGGTCCAGACCCCTTGAATTACTGGTCCAGACCCCTTGAATTACTGGTCCAGACCCCTTGAATTACTGGTCCAGACCACTTGAATTACTGGTCCAGACCCCTTCAATTACTGGACCAGACCCCTTCAATTACTGGTCCAGACCCCTTCAATTACTGGTCCAGACCCCTTCAATTACTGGTCCAGACCCTTTGAATTACTGGTCCAGACCCCTTCAATTACTGGTCCAGGCCCTTGAATTACTGGTCCAGACCCCTTGAATTACTGGTCCAGACCCCTTGAATTACTGGTCCAGACCCCTTGAATCACTGGTCCAGACCCTGAAATTACTGGTCCAGACCCTTGAATTACTGGTCCAGACCCCTTCAATTACTGGTCCAGACCCCTTCAATTACTGGTCCAGACCCCTTCAATTACTGGTCCAGGTCCTTGAATTACTGGTCCAGACCCCTTCAATTACTGGTCCAGACCCCTTGAATTACTGGTCCAGGCCACTTAAATTACTGGTCCAGACCCCTTCAATTACTGGTCCAGACCCTGAAATTACTGGTCCAGACCCCTTCAATTACTGGTCCAGACCCCTTCAATTACTGGTCCAGACCCCTTGAATTACTGGTCCAGACCCTTAAATTACTGGTCCAGACCCCTTCAATTACTGGTCCAGACCCCTTGAATTACTGGTCCAGACCCTGAAATTACTGGTCCAGACCCCTTGAATTACTGGTCCAGACCCTTAAATTACTGGTCCAGACCCCTTCAATTACTGGTCCAGACCCCTTAAATTACTGGTCCAGACCCCTTCAATTACTGGTCCAGACCCCTTGAATTACTGGTCCAGACCCTTGAATTATTGGTCCAGACCCCTTGAATTACTGGTCCAGGTCCTTGAATGACTGGTCCAGGTCCGTGAATTACTGGTCCAGGTCCTTGAATTACTGGTCCAGACCCCTTCAATTACTGGTCCAGACCCCTTGAATTACTGGTCCAGACCCCTTCAATTACTGGTCCAGACCCCTTGAATTACTGGTCCAGACCCCTTCAATTACTGGTCCAGACCCCTTGAATTACTGGTCCAGACCCTTGAATTACTGGTCCAGACCTCTTGAATTACTGGTCCAGACCCCTTGAATTACTGGTCCAGGTCCTTGAATTACTGGTCCAGACCCTTGAATTACTGGTCCAGACCCCTTGAATTACTGGTCCAGACCCCTTGAATTACTGGTCCAGACCCTTGAATTACTGGTCCAGACCCCTTGAATTACTGGTCCAGACCCCTTGAATTACTGGTCCAGACCCTTGAATTACTGGTCCAGACCCCTTGAATTACTGGTCCAGACCCCTTGAATTACTGGTCCAGACCCTTGAATTACTGGTCCAGACCCTTGAATTACTGGTCCAGACCCCTTGAATTACTGGTCCAGACCCTTCAATTACTGGTCCAGACCCCTTGAATTACTGGTCCAGGTCCTTGAATTACTGGTCCAGACCCCTTGAATTACTGGTCCAGACCCCTTGATTTACTGGTCCAGACCCTTGAATTACTGGTCCAGACCCTTGAATTACTGGTCCAGACCCCTTGAATTACTGATCGAGACCCCTTGAATTACTGGTCAAGACCCCTTGAATTACTGGTCCAGGCCCTTGAATTACTGGTCCAGGCCCTTGAATTACTGGTCCAGACCCCTTGAATTACTGATCGAGACCCCTTGAATTACTGGTCCAGACCCCTTGAATTACTGGTCCAGACCCCTTGAATTACTAGTCCAGACCCTTGAATTACTGGTCCAGACCCCTTGAATTACTGGTCCAGACGCTTGAATTACTGGTCCAGACCCCTTGAATTACTGGTCCAGACCCTTGAATTACTGGTCCAGGCCCTTGAATTACTCGTCCAGACCCTTGAATTACTGGTCCAGACCCCTTGAATTACTGGTCCAGACCCCTTGAATTACTGGTCCAGACCCCTTGAATTACTGGTCCAGACCCCTTGAATTACTGGTCCAGACCCCTTGAATTACTGGTCCAGACCCCTTGAATTACAGGTCCAGACCCCTTGAATTACTGGTCCAGACCCCTTGAATTACTGGTCCAGACCCCTGAATTACTGGTCCAGACCCCTTGAATTACTGGTCCAGACCCTTGAATTACTGGTCCAGGCCCTTGAATTACTGGTCCAGGCCCTTGAATTACTGGTCCAGACCCTTGAATTACTGGTCCAGACCCCTTGAATTACTGGTCCAGACCCCTTGAATTACTGGTCCAGACCCCTTGAATTACTGGTCCAGACCCCTTGAATTACTGGTCCAGACCCCTTGAATTACTGGTCCAGACCCCTTGAATTACTAGTCCAGGTCCTTGAATTACTGGTCCAGACCCTTGAATTACTGGTCCAGACCCTTCAATTACTGGTCCAGACCCCTTGAATTACTGGTCCAGACCCCTTGAATTACTGGTCCAGACCCCTTGAATTACTGGTCCAGGTCCTTGAATTACTGGTCCAGACCCTTGAATTACTGGTCCAGGCCCTTGAATTACTAGTCCAGACCCTTGAATTACTGGTCCAGACCCCTTGATTTACTGGTCCAGACCCTTGAATTACTGGTCCAGACCCCTTGAATTACTGATCGAGACCCCTTGAATTACTGGTCCAGGCCCTTGAATTACTAGTCCAGACCCTTGAATTACTGGTCCAGACCCCTTGAATTACTGGTCCAGACGCTTGAATTACTGGTCCAGACCCCTTGAATTACTGGTCCAGACCCTTGAATTACTGGTCCAGACCCCTTGAATTACTGGTCCAGGCCCTTGAATTACTGGTCCAGACCCTTGAATTACTGGTCCAGGTCCTTGAATTACTGGTCCAGACCCTTGAATTACTGGTCCAGACCCCTTGAATTACTGGTCCAGGTCCTTGAATTACTGGTCCAGACCCTTGAATTACTGGTCCAGGCCCTTGAATTACTGGTCCAGACCCCTTGAATTACTGGTCCAGACCCTTGAATTACTGGTCCAGGTCCTTGAATTACTGGTCCAGACCCTTGAATTACTGGTCCAGACCCCTTGAATTACTGGTCCAGACGCTTGAATTACTGGTCCAGACCCCTTGAATTACTGGTCCAGGCCCTTGAATTACTGGTGCAGACCCCTTGAATTACTGGTCCAGACCCCTTGAATTACTGGTCCAGACCCTTGAATTACTGGTCCAGACCCTTGAATTACTGGTCCAGACCCCTTGAATTACTGGTCCAGACCCTTGAATTACTGGTCCAGGCCCTTGAATTACTGGTCCAGACCCTTGAATTACTGGTCCAGACCCCTTGAATTACTGGTCCAGACCCTTGAATTACTGGTCCAGGCCCTTGAATTACTGGTCCAGGCCCTTGAATTACTGGTCCAGACCCTTGATTTACTGGTCGAGACCCCTTGAATTACTGGTCCAGACCCTTGAATTACTGGTGCAGACCCCTTGAATTACTGGTCCAGACCCTTGATTTACTGGTCCAGACCCCTTGAATTACTGGTCCAGACCCTTGAATTACTGGTGCAGACCCCTTGAATTACTGGTCCAGACCCTTGATTTACTGGTCCAGACCCTTGATTTACTGGTCCAGACCCTTGATTTACTGGTCCAGACCCTTGATTTACTGGTCCAGACCCTTGAATTACTGGTCCAGACCCTTGATTTACTGGTCCAGACCCTTGATTTACTGGTCCAGACCCTTGATTTACTGGTCCAGACCCTTGAATTACTGGTCCAGACCCTTGATTTACTGGTCCAGACCCTTGATTTACTGGTCCAGACCCTTGATTTACTGGTCCAGACCCTTGATTTACCGGTCCAGACCCTTGATTTACCGGTCCAGACCCTTGATTTACCGGTCCAGACCCTTGATTTACTGGTCCAGACCCTTGAATTACTGGTCCAGGCCCTTGAATTACTGGTCCAGGCCCTTGAATTACTGGTCCAGACCCTTGATTTACTGGTCGAGACCCCTTGAATTACTGGTCCAGACCCTTGAATTACTGGTGCAGACCCCTTGAATTACTGGTCCAGACCCCTTGAATTACTGGTCCAGACCCTTGAATTACTGGTCCAGACCCTTGAATTACTGGTCCAGACCCCTTGAATTACTGGTCCAGACCCCTTGAATTACTGATCGAGACCCCTTGAATTACTGGTCCAGGCCCTTGAATTACTAGTCCAGACCCTTGAATTACTGGTCCAGACCCCTTGAATTACTGGTCCAGGCCCTTGAATTACTAGTCCAGACCCTTGAATTACTGGTCCAGGCCCTTGAATTACTGGTCCAGACCCCTTGAATTACTGGTCCAGACCCTTGAATTACTAGTCCAGGCCCTTGAATTACTGGTCCAGACCCTTGAATTACTGGTCCAGACCCTTGATTTACTGGTCCAGACCCTTGATTTACTGGTCCAGACCCTTGATTTACTGGTCCAGACCCTTGAATTACTGGTCCAGACCCTTGAATTACTGGTCCAGACCCTTGAATTACTGGTCCAGACCCCTTGAATTACTGGTCCAGACCCTTGATTTACTGGTCCAGACCCTTGATTTACTGGTCCAGACCCTTGAATTACTGGTCCAGACCCTTGAATTACTGGTCCAGACCCTTGAATTGCTGGTCCAGACCCTTGAATTACTGGTCCAGACCCTTGAATTACTGGTCCAGACCCTTGAATTACTGGTCCAGACCCTTGAATTACTGGTCCAGACCCCTTGAATTACTGGTCCAGACCCTTGAATTACTGGTCCAGACCCCTTGAATTACTGGTCCAGACCCTTGAATTACTAGTCCAGGCCCTTGAATTACTGGTCCAGACCCTTGATTTACTGGTCCAGACCCTTGATTTACTGGTCCAGACCCTTGATTTACTGGTCCAGACCCTTGATTTACTGGTCCAGACCCTTGAATTACTGGTCCAGACCCTTGAATTACTGGTCCAGACCCTTGAATTACTGGTCCAGACCCCTTGAATTACTGGTCCAGACCCTTGATTTACTGGTCCAGACCCTTGATTTACTGGTCCAGACCCTTGAATTACTGGTCCAGACCCTTGAATTACTGGTCCAGACCCTTGAATTGCTGGTCCAGACCCTTGAATTACTGGTCCAGACCCTTGAATTACTGGTCCAGACCCTTGAATTACTGGTCCAGACCCTTGAATTACTGGTCCAGACCCCTTGAATTACTGGTCCAGACCCTTGAATTACTGGTCCAGACCCTTGACTTACTGGTCCAGACCCTTGACTTACTGGTCCAGACCCTTGACTTACTGGTCCAGACCCTTGAATTACTGGTCCAGACCCTTGATTTACTGGTCCAGACCCTTGAATTACTGGTCCAGACCCTTGAATTACTGGTCCAGACCCTTGACTTACTGGTGCAGACCCTTGAATTACTGGTCCAGACCCTTGACTTACTGGTCCAGACCCTTGAATTACTGGTCCAGACCCTTGAATTACTGGTCCAGACCCTTGATTTACTGGTCCAGACCCTTGAATTACTGGTCCAGACCCTTGAATTACTGGTCCAGACCCTTGACTTACTGGTCCAGACCCTTGAATTACTGGTCCAGACCCTTGACTTACTGGTCCAGACCCTTGAATTACTGGTCCAGACCCCTTGAATTACTGGTCCAGACCCTTGATTTACTGGTCCAGACCCTTGATTTACTGGTCCAGACCCTTGAATTACTGGTCCAGACCCTTGAATTACTGGTCCAGACCCTTGATTTACTGGTCCAGACCCTTGATTTACTGGTCCAGACCCTTGATTTACTGGTCCAGACCCTTGATTTACTGGTCCAGACCCTTGAATTACTGGTCCAGACCCTTGATTTACTGGTCCAGACCCTTGATTTACTGGTCCAGACCCTTGATTTACCGGTCCAGACCCTTGATTTACCGGTCCAGACCCTTGATTTACCGGTCCAGACCCTTGATTTACTGGTCCAGACCCTTGAATTACTGGTCCAGGCCCTTGAATTACTGGTCCAGGCCCTTGAATTACTGGTCCAGACCCTTGATTTACTGGTCGAGACCCCTTGAATTACTGGTCCAGACCCTTGAATTACTGGTGCAGACCCCTTGAATTACTGGTCCAGACCCCTTGAATTACTGGTCCAGACCCTTGAATTACTGGTCCAGACCCTTGAATTACTGGTCCAGACCCTTGAATTACTGGTCCAGACCCCTTGAATTACTGGTCCAGACCCCTTGAATTACTGATCGAGACCCCTTGAATTACTGGTCCAGGCCCTTGAATTACTAGTCCAGACCCTTGAATTACTGGTCCAGACCCCTTGAATTACTGGTCCAGGCCCTTGAATTACTAGTCCAGACCCTTGAATTACTGGTCCAGACCCCTTGAATTACTGGTCCAGACGCTTGAATTACTGGTCCAGACCCCTTGAATTACTGGTCCAGACCCTTGAATTACTGGTCCAGACCCCTTGAATTACTGGTCCAGGCCCTTGAATTACTAGTCCAGACCCTTGAATTACTGGTCCAGACCCCTTGAATTACTGGTCCAGACGCTTGAATTACTGGTCCAGACCCCTTGAATTACTGGTCCAGGCCCTTGAATTACTGGTGCAGACCCCTTGAATTACTGGTCCAGACCCCTTGAATTACTGGTCCAGGCCCTTGAATTACTGGTGCAGACCCCTTGAATTACTGGTCCAGACCCCTTGAATTACTGGTCCAGACCCTTGAATTACTGGTCCAGACGCTTGAATTACTGGTCCAGACCCCTTGAATTACTGGTCCAGACCCTTGAATTACTGGTCCAGACCCTTGAATTACTGGTCCAGACCCCTTGAATTACTGGTCCAGGCCCTTGAATTACTAGTCCAGACCCTTGAATTACTGGTCCAGACCCCTTGAATTACTGGTCCAGACGCTTGAATTACTGGTCCAGACCCCTTGAATTACTGGTCCAGGCCCTTGAATTACTGGTGCAGACCCCTTGAATTACTGGTCCAGACCCCTTGAATTACTGGTCCAGGCCCTTGAATTACTGGTGCAGACCCCTTGAATTACTGGTCCAGACCCCTTGAATTACTGGTCCAGACCCTTGAATTACTGGTCCAGACCCTTGAATTACTGGTGCAGACCCCTTGAATTACTGGTCCAGACCCTTGAATTACTGGTCCAGACCCTTGATTTACTGGTCCAGACCCTTGATTTACTGGTCCAGACCCTTGAATTACTGGTCCAGACCCTTGATTTACTGGTCCAGACCCTTGATTTACTGGTCCAGACCCTTGATTTACTGGTCCAGACCCTTGATTTACCGGTCCAGACCCTTGATTTACCGGTCCAGACCCTTGATTTACTGGTCCAGACCCTTGAATTACTGGTCCAGGTCCTTGAATTACTGGTCCAGACCCTTGATTTACTGGTCCAGACCCTTGAATTACTGGTCCAGACCCTTGATTTACTGGTCCAGACCCCTTGAATTACTGGTCCAGACCCTTGAATTACTGGTCCAGGCCCTTGAATTACTGGTCCAGGCCCTTGAATTACTGGTCCAGGCCCTTGAATTACTAGTCCAGACCCTTGAATTACTGGTCCAGACCCCTTGAATTACTGGTCGAGACCCCTTGAATTACTGGTCCAGACCCCTTGAATTACTGGTCCAGACCCCTTCAATTACTGGTCCAGACCCTTGAATTACTGGTCCAGACCCTTGATTTACTGGTCCAGACCCTTGAATTACTGGTCCAGACCCTTGATTTACTGGTCCAGACCCTTGAATTACTGGTCCAGACCCTTGAATTACTGGTCCAGACCCTTGAATTACTGGTCCAGACCCTTGACTTACTGGTCCAGACCCTTGACTTACTGGTCCAGACCCTTGACTTACTGGTCCAGACCCTTGAATTACTGGTCCAGACCCTTGATTTACTGGTCCAGACCCTTGATTTACTGGTCCAGACCCTTGAATTACTGGTCCAGACCCTTGAATTACTGGTCCAGACCCTTGACTTACTGGTGCAGACCCTTGAATTACTGGTCCAGACCCTTGACTTACTGGTCCAGACCCTTGAATTACTGGTCCAGACCCTTGAATTACTGGTCCAGACCCTTGATTTACTGGTCCAGACCCTTGAATTACTGGTCCAGACCCTTGAATTACTGGTCCAGACCCTTGACTTACTGGTCCAGACCCTTGAATTACTGGTCCAGACCCTTGACTTACTGGTCCAGACCCTTGAATTACTGGTCCAGACCCCTTGAATTACTGGTCCAGACCCTTGATTTACTGGTCCAGACCCTTGATTTACTGGTCCAGACCCTTGATTTACTGGTCCAGACCCTTGAATTACTGGTCCAGACCCTTGATTTACTGGTCCAGACCCTTGATTTACTGGTCCAGACCCTTGATTTACCGGTCCAGACCCTTGATTTACCGGTCCAGACCCTTGATTTACCGGTCCAGACCCTTGATTTACTGGTCCAGACCCTTGAATTACTGGTCCAGACCCTTGATTTACTGGTCCAGACCCTTGAATTACTGGTCCAGACCCTTGAATTACTGGTCCAGACCCTTGAATTACTGGTCCAGACCCTTGACTTACTGGTCCAGACCCTTGAATTACTGGTCCAGACCCTTGATTTACTGGTCCAGACCCTTGAATTACTGGTCCAGACCCTTGAATTACTGGTCCAGACCCTTGACTTACTGGTCCAGACCCTTGAATTACTGGTCCAGACCCTTGACTTACTGGTCCAGACCCTTGAATTACTGGTCCAGACCCTTGAATTACTGGTCTAGACCCTTGATTTACTGGTCCAGACCCTTGAATTACTGGTCCAGACCCTTGAATTACTGGTCCAGACCCTTGACTTACTGGTCCAGACCCTTGAATTACTGGTCCAGACCCTTGACTTACTGGTCCAGACCCTTGAATTACTGGTCCAGACCCCTTGAATTACTGGTCCAGACCCTTGATTTACTGGTCCAGACCCTTGATTTACTGGTCCAGACCCTTGAATTACTGGTCCAGACCCTTGAATTACTGGTCCAGACCCCTTGAATTACTGGTCCAGGTCCTTGAATTACTGGTCCAGACCCTTGAATTACTGGTCCAGGCCCTTGAATTACTGGTCCAGGCCCTTGAATTACTGGTCCAGACCCTTGAATTACTGGTCCAGACCCTTGAATTACTGGTCCAGACCCTTGAATTACTGGTCCAGTTCCTTGACTTACTGGTCCAGACCCTTGAATTACTGGTCCAGGTCCTTGAATTACTGGTCCAGGTCCTTGAATTACTGGTCCAGGTCCTTGAATTACTGGTCCAGGTCCTTGAATTACTGGTCCAGACCCTTTATTTACTGGTCCAGTGATCTAACCACTACACCACCGTTACCCGACTGACTGCAGTGTCTCTGATTGAATTCCCAGGGAGAGTGATGGCTCTCGATGCCGCGGTCGTCATGAACCAGTTCCGCACGGCTCGCCCTGATCAACGGTACCTGCACCATCTGAGGTGGGTGTTCCATTGGTGACATCTAGCCGGGTCCAGCCGGGTGCCGTCGCTCCGAGACTCCGCAGGTCCGGTGGGAGATTCCACATCAAGGGCTGATGATTGTTTCCTTATCTCCAAACACAGATTGGGGAGGGGTGGGGGGGTGCGGGGCTTCATCGAGATATGTAGAAGGAGGCGGGGTCCACCCTGACCCCCAATTCCCCCATGAGTGGACGTGTAGAATGTCAACAGCAATCCGTGTCTGGGTGTCCAGGGAGGCCAGGGACTGACGGGTTGTTTAAAAGACCACCCCTTCGTCCGTTTAGTGTTGTTTTTATATCTGCTGACTCAGGCACGATGGGCCGAATGTCCTCCTTCTCTGCTGCATCTTGCTCTGACTCTTGGACTCTCACGCAGGCCTTTGTGCCATTGTCCTGCCTGACTTTTTTTTTGCCCCCAACACCAACAGTGGGTTTCCCAATGGGAATCCCCCTGATCTGACATGTTTGGAAGAGGAGGAGGAGGAGAGGAGGACCAGGGGACAGAGAAGGGTGGGGTCAGGCTGCCCGAAGGTCGCTGCTTGCCCTCTCAGACAGAGGTGGGGGTTCCTCTTCCCAGAGGAAGCTTCGACAGTAGATTCCTCGCCCCCCCACCCATGGCATCACCACGAGATGTGAATGATTGGCCAATCCTTATGTTGGCCAGTTCTTCAAACCACCAATCACCAGATTTCTTTTAATTCATTCTCGGGATGTGGGCGTCGCTGGCGAGGCCGGCATTTATTGCCCATCCCTAATTGCCCTTGAGAAGGTGGTGGTGAGCCGCCTTCTTGAACCGCTGCAGTCCGTGTGGTGACGGTTCTCCCACAGTGCTGTTAGGAAGGGAGTTCCAGGATTTTGACCCAGCGACGATGAAGGAACGGCGATATATTTCCAAGTCGGGATGGTGTGTGACTTGGAGGGGAACGTGCAGGTGGTGTTGTTCCCATGCGCCTGCTGCTCTTGTCCTTCTCGGTGGTGGAGGGTTTGGGAGGTGCTGTCGAAGAATCTGTCCTGCTTTGCATGGCACTGAACAGAAGAAGGTTTTTCAACGTATCCAAGAACCACACCTGACACTCCCGGCAGAACTGCCACCTCAGAGAGGCCCAACTGATGTATTAGATTAGGAGAGTATTAGATTAAAAGAAGAGGTTTATAATGTTACCAAGAAGAGCAGTAAACCTGAGGATTGGGAGAGATTTAGAAACCAGCAAAGGACGACCAAAAAATTGATAAAAGGGGAAAAAATAGAATATGAGAGTATCATAGAATCATAGAAGTTACAACATGGAAACAGGCCCTTCGGCCCAACATGTCCATGTCGCCCAGTTTATACCACTAAGCTAGTCCCAATTGCCTGCACTTGGCCCATATCCCTCTATACCCATCTTACCCATGCAACTGTCCAAATGCTTTTTAAAAGACAAAATTGTACCCGCCTCTACTACTGCCTCTGGCAGCTCGTTCCAGACACTCACCACCCTTTGAGTGAAAAAATTGCCCCTCTGGACCCTTTTGTATCTCTCCCCTCTCACCTTAAATCTATGCCCCCTCGTTATAGACTCCCCTACCTTTGGGAAAAGATTTTGACTATCGACCTTATCTATGCCCCTCATTATTTTATAGACTTCTATAAGATCACCCCTTAACCTCCTACTCTCCAGGGAAAAAAGTCTCAGTCTGTCTAACCTCTCCCTGTAAGTCAAACCATCAAGTCCCGGTAGCATCCTAGTAAATCTTTTCTGCACTCTTTCTAGTTTAATAATATCCTTTCTATAATAGGGTGACCAGAACTGTACACAGTATTCCAAGTGTGGCCTTACTAATGTCTTGTACAACTAGTAAGAAATATAAAAACAGATTGTAAGAGCTTCTACAAGTATGTAAAAAGGAAGAGTAGCAAAAGTAAACGTTGGTCCCTTAGAGGCTGAGACAGGAGAAATTATAATGGGGAATCAGGAAATGGCAAAGACGTTAAACAAATATTTTGTATCTGTCTTCACAGTAGATGACACAAAAACCATCCCAGAAATAGTGGGGAACCCAGGGGCTAATGAGAGTGAGGAACTTAAAGAAATTAATATCAGTACAGAAAAAGTACTGGAGAAACGAATGGGACTAAAAGCCGACAAATCCCCTGGACCTGATGGCCGACATCCTAGGGTTCTAAAAGAAGTGGCTGCAGAGATAGTGGATGCATTGGTTGTGATCTTCCAAAATTCCCTAGATTCTAGAACGGTCCCGGTGGATTGGAAGGCAGCAAATGTGACCCCGCTATTCAAGAAGGGAGGGAGAGAGAAAACAGGGAACTACAGGCCAGTTAGCCTGACATCAAGTTGGGATAATGCGAGAATCTATAATTAAGGACATAGAAACAGGGCACTTAGAAAATCATCATATGATTAGCCAATTATGAAAGGGAAATTGTGTTTGATAAATTTATTAGAGTTTTTTGAGGATGTAACTAGCAGGGTAGATAAAGGGGAACCAGTGGATGTCGTATATTTGGATTTTCAAAAGGCATTCGATAAGGTGCCACAGATGGAGATGGAGTATAATGTGGGGAAATGTGAGGTTATTCAGTTTGGAGGACGAATAGAAAAACAGAATATTTTTTAAATGGTGAGAAATTATTAAATGTTGGTGTTCAGAGAGATTTGGGTGTCCTCGTACAAGAAACACAAAAAATTAGTGTGCAGGTACAGCAAGTAATTAGGAAAGCAAATGGCACGTTGGCCTTTACTGCAAGAGGGTCGGAGTACAAGAGTAAGGAAGTCTTATTACAATTGTACAGGGCTTTGGTGAGACCTCACCGGGAATACTGTGTACAGTTTTGGTCTCCTTATCTAAGGAAGGATATACTTGCCTTAGAGGCGGTGCAACAAAGGTTCACTAGATTAATTCCTGGGATGAGAGGGTTGTCCTATGAATCATAGAATCATAGAATGGTTACAGCACGGAAGGAGGCCATTCGGCCCATCGAGTCTGTGCCGGCTCTATGCAAGAGCAATCCAGCTAGTCCCACTCCCCTGCCCTATCCCCGGAGCCCTGCAAATTTTTTCCTTTCAAGCACTTATCCAGTTCCCTTTTGAAGGCCATGATTGAATCTGCCTCCACCACCCCCTCGGGCAGTGCAGGTCCTAACCACTCGCTGTGTAAGGAACGTAATAGTTTCTCACCATTTAAAAAATATTCTGTTCTTTCTACCAAAGTGAATAACCTCACATTCGGCCCATCGTGTCAGTGCTGGTCTGCCACTCAGAGGGTTGTGAATCTTTGGAATTCTCTACCTCAGAGGGCTGTGGATGCTCAGTTGTTGAGTATATTCAAGGCTGAGATCGATAGATTTTTGGACACTAGGGGAATCAAAGGATATGGGGATCGGGCGGGAAAGTGGAGTTGAGGTCAAAGATCAGCCATGATCTGATTGAATGGTAGAGCTGGCTCGAGGGGCCGAATGGCCTACTCCTGCTCCTATTTCTTATGTTCATAGTTACATTTATATAGCACCCTTCACCACCACAAAGAGCTTTACAGCCGATGAAGTACTTTTGAAGTGCAGCCAATTTGTGCACAGCAAGATCCCGCAAACAGTAACGCAATAAATGGCCAGATAATCCATTTTAATGATATTGGCCCAGGACACCGGGGAGAACTCCCCCACTCTTCTTTGAAATAGTGGCCATCGGATCTTTTACATTCACCTCAGAGGGCAGATGGGGCCTCAGTTTAACATTTATCCAAAAGACGGCATCTCCAACAGTGCGGCGCTCCCTCAGTACTGACCCTCCGACAGTGCAGCGCAGCCTCGGTACTGACCCTCCGACAGTGCAGCGCTCCCTCAGTACTGACCCTCCGACAGTGCGGCGCTCCCTCAGTACTGACCCTCCGACAGTGCGGCGCTCCCTCGGTACTGACCCTCCGACAGTGCGGCGCTCCCTCGGTACTGACCCTCCGACAGTGCAGCGCTCCCTCGGTACTGACCCTCCGACAGTGCAGCGCTCCCTTGGTACTGACCCTCCGACAGTGCAACGCTCCCTCAGTACTGACCCTCCGACAGTGCGGCGCTCCCTCAGTACTGACCCTCCGACAGTGCAGCGCTCCCTCGGTACTGACCCTCCGACAGTGCAGCACTCCCTCGGTACTGACCCTCCGACAGTGCAGCGCTCCCTCGGTACTGACCCTCCGACAGTGCAGCACTCCCTCAGTACTGACCCTCCAAGAGTTCAGCACTCCCTCAGTACTGACCCTCCGACAGTGCAGCGCACCTTCAGTACTGACCCTCCGACAGTGCAGCGCTCCCTCGGTACTGACCCTCCGACAGTGCAGCGCTCCCTCGGCACTGACCCTCCGACAGTGCAGCGCACCCTCAGTACTGACCCTCCGAGAGTGCAGCGCTCCCTCGGTACTGACCCTCCAACAGTGCAGCGCTCCCTCAGCACTGACCGTCCGACAGTGCAGCGCTCCCTCAGTACTGACCCTCCGACAGTGCAGCGCTCCCTCGGTACTGACCCTCCAACAGTGCAGCGCTCCCTCAGCACTGACCGTCCGACAGTGCAGCGCTCCCTCAGTACTGACCCTCCGACAGTGCAGCGCTCCCTCAGTACTGACCCTCCGACAGTGCAGCACTCCCTCAGTACTGACCCTCCGACAGTGCAGCGCTCCCTCAGTACTGACCCTCCGACAGTGCAGCACTCCCTCAGTACTGACCCTCCGACAGTGCGGCGCTCCCTCAGTACTGACCCTCCGACAGTGCGGCGCTCCCTCAGTACTGACCCTCCGACAGTGCGGCGCTCCCTCAGTACTGACCCTCCGACAGTGCGGCGCTCCCTCAGTACTGACCCTCCGACAGTGCGGCGCTCCCTCAGTACTGACCCTCTGACAGTGCGGCACTCCCTCAGTACTGACCCTCCGACAGCACGGCGCTCCCTCAGTACTGACCCTCCGACAGTGCGGCACTCCCTCAGTACTGACCCTCCGACAGCGCGGCGCTCCCTCAGTACTGACCCTCCGACAGTGCGGCGCTCCCTCAGTACTGACCCTCCGACAGTGCGGCGCTCCCTCAGTACTGACCCTCCGACAGTGCGGCGCTCCCTCAGTACTGACCCTCCGACAGCGCGGCGCTCCCTCAGTACTGCACTGGGAGTGTCGGCCTGGATTTTGTGGTCTCGTCTCTGGAGTGGGGACTTGAACCCATGACCTTCTGACTCAGAGACGAGTGTGCGACCCACTGAGTTACGGCTGTCACCTGAGTTAAAAGTTCAACTGTGGTATGGAACTTGGCAGCATCTCCTGGGAGATGGTTCCGTGGACTGGCACAGAGAGAGTCCATCCTTGCAGGCACCTTACTGCAGACTCGGCAGCCATGGGGTGAGGGGTGAGGGGCTTGATTGTCTTCCCAGGGAGCGGCAGGCTCCAGCCAGCCCTGGGGTTCCCTCTCCCTTCATTTCACTTCTTAGGCCCCTGGTTCTGCAGCCTCGTTAGAGGCTCCTGATGCAATGAGATGCCTCCTGAGATCTCCAAGAGTTTTTTTAGTGGAATTTCCCCTTTAATTGGTCCCATGCCTTTAAATTTCAACTGGAGAGCAATTTTCCATTGCCGCCACTAGAGGGCTGGCCAGGACCGGCACCTGGTGCTCAGGATAATGGTGGTGAGGAGTTTCCTCAGGAGAGTTGAGTGTGATGAGGATTTACTGTCCGAACTGGGATTTGCACCAGATTTTAAAAGTTTAGATCTGACACAGCACAGCATGGATCTAGGAGTGTTTAATGGGGCAGTGTAGAGGGAGCTTTACTCTGTATCTAACCCTGTACCTGCCCTGGGAGTGTTTGATGGGACAGTGTAGAGGGAGCTTTGCTCTGTATCTAACCCTGTACCTGCCCTGGGGGTGTTTGATGGGACAGTGTGGAGGGAGCTTTACTCTGTATCTAACCCTGTACCTGCCCTGGGAGTGTTTGATGGGACAGTGTAGAGGGAGCTTTACTCTGTATCTAACCCTGTACCTGCCCTGGGGGTGTTTGATGGGACAGTGTGGAGGGAGCTTTACTCTGTATCTAACCCTGTACCTGCCCTGGGAGTGTTTGATGGGACAGTGTAGAGGGAGCTTTACTCTGTATCTAACCCTGTACCTGCCCTGGGAGTGTTTGATGGGACAGTGTAGAGGGAGCTTTACTCTGTATCTAACCTGTGCTGTACCTGCCCTGGGAGTTTTTGATGGGACAGTGCAGAGAGAGCTTTACTCTGTATCTAACCCGTGCTGTACCTGTCCTGGGAGTGTTTGATGGGACAGTGTAGAGGGAGCTTTACTCTGTATCTAACCCGTGCTGTACCTGCCCTGGGAGTGTTTGATGGGACAGTGTAGAGGGAGCTTTACTCTGTATCTAACCCTGTACCTGCCCTGGGAGTGTTGGATGGGACAGTGTAGAGGGAGCTTCACTCTGTATCTAACCCTGTACCTGCCCTGGGAGTGTTTGATGGGACAGTGTAGAGGGAGCTTCACTCTGTATCTAACCCTGCACCCGCCCTGGGAGTGTTTGATGGGACAGTGTAGAGGGAGCTTCACTCTGTATCTAACCCTGCACCCGCCCTGGGAGTGTTTGATGGGACAGTGTAGAGGGAGCTTTACTCTGTATCTAACCCGTGCTGTACCTGCCCTGGGAGTGTTTGATGGGACAGTGTAGAGGGAGCTTTACTCTGTATCTAACCCGTGCTGTACCTGCCCTGGGAGTGTTTGATGGGACAGTGTAGAGGGAGCTTTACTCTGTATCTAACCCGTGCTGTACCTGCCCTGGGAGTGTTTGATGGGACAGTGCAGAGGGAGCTTTACTCTGTATCTAACCCGTGCTGTACCTGCCCTGGGAGTGTTTGATGGGACAGTGTAGAGAGAGCTTTACTCTGTATCTAACCCGTGCTGTACCTGCCCTGGGAGTGTTTGATGGGACAGTGTGGAGGGAGCTTTACTCTGTATCTAACCCGTGCTGTACCTGCCCTGGGAGTGTTTGATGGGACAGTGTGAGTTTGACCCTGGGAGTGTTTGATGGGACAGTGTGAGTTTGACCCTGGGAGTGTTTGATGGGACAGTGTGAGTTTGACCCTGGGAGTGTTTGATGGGACAGTGTGAGTTTGACCCTGGTGTCTCTAACTGTGAACCTGTTGCTTTGTTTATTTGCAGTCAGATTATTGGGGTGTTTTATCGCACTGCCAGCCTCCTGGAGAAGGGGATCAAACCCGTATTTGTCTTCGATGGGCCCGCTCCGAGGATGAAATCCCGAGTGGTCAGTGTCACTCTCTCTTTCACAATTGTTGATCCCGTCTTCACACAGTGAAATTCGCTCCACATATTGCAGCGGGTGGGCGGGGATGTGTCACTGAATAGTAAAAATCTTATGTTTGGCTGCAATTCGTGTCCACAAACTTCACTCCCTCGAGTCCTGATTTGTGACCAATGCTTTGTTCTGTCAACATTTACCATTCAAACTTACAGGTCTGGTGCTGTGGGGGTTATGGGCCCGAACTAACAGCCCACAGGTTGTGAGTTCAAACCCCAGCTACAGCAAATTGTGAAATTCGAATCTGGTGATCAGGGGCTGGGCAGTCGAGGTATTGACCATGAGAGCTTTCGGATTATCATTAAAAGAACAAACTTGCATTTCTGCAGCGACTTTCATGACCTCAGGACGTCCCAAAGCGTTTCACAGCCAATGAAGGACTTTTGAAGTTGTAATGTAGGAAAAACGGCAGCCACTTTTGCGCACAGCAAGATCCCACAAACAGGAATGTGATAATGACCAGATAATCTGTTTTATTGATGTCGATTGAGGGATAAATATTGGCCAGGACACCGGGGAGAACTCCCCTGCTCTTCTTCATAAAAGTGCTATGGGGCCTCTTACATCCACCTGAGAGGGCAGATGGGACCTCAGTTTAATGTCTTATCTAAAAGATGGCTCTTCCGACAGTGCAGCGCTCCCTCGGTGCTGACCCTCCGACAGTGCGGCGCTCCCTCAGTACTGACCCTCCGACAGTGCAGCGCTCCCTCAGTACTGACCCTCCGACAGTGCGGCGCTCCCTCAGTACTGACCCTCCGACAGTGCAACGCTCCCTCAGTACTGACCCTCCGACAGTGCGGCGCTCCCTCAGTACTGACCCTCCGACAGTGCGGCGCTCCCTCAGTACTGACCCTCCGACAGTGCGGCGCTCCCTCAGTACTGACCCTCCGACAGTGCGGCGCTCCCTCAGTACTGACCCTCCGACAGTGCAGCGCTCCCTCAGTACTGACCCTCCGACAGTGCGGCGCTCCCTCAGTACTGACCCTCCGACAGTGCAGCCCTCCCTCAGTACTGACCCTCCGACAGTGCGGCGCTCCCTCAGTACTGACACCACAAATAGTCGGCCTGGATTATGGGCTCAAGTCTGTGGAATGGGACTTGAACCCATGACCTGTTGATTCCGGGGTAAGAGAGTTACCCACTGAGCCACAGCTGACACCAGAAAAAAACAACTGTTTCACTAATGGCCTTTGGGAAGCGAACCCACTGACCCCCAGCAGGCCCGGTTTACACAAATGGGCCTGAGAAGTGTTGTAGCCAGCCACTCGGTTCTGCAAAGAATCGCCCTGCCAGTAGACGATGTCAAGCTCGCTCCCAGAGTTTTTCCGGGAGTTTGGGGAGAGGCTGTGGTTGTGGCCTGTGACCTGCAGGGTGCAGTGTCGCTCCAGTGTGTCACTTGTCTCTTCCCCTCAGGGACCCGGCGACAATCCATCCCAAACCATCCCACTTTCACCTCAACATCTCACGGCCTCGAGCGATTTCAGACATCGTCAGGCCGATGAGAGCGTTGCGGGTTTCACAAGACAAACCCACACAGAATTTGACAATTTCACTCAGAAAGATAACACGGATGGCAGACCGGGAACTGGCAAATGGTAGATTGGTGCATCATGGGTTTACTCTGTGCTTTACTCTGTGTCTAACCCTGTACCTGCCCTGGGAGTGTTTGATGGGACAGTGTAGAGGGAGCTTTACTCTGTATCTAACCCATGCTGTACCTGCCCTGGGAGTGTTTGATGGGACAGTGTAGAGGGAGCTTTACTCTGTATCTAACCCATGCTGTACCTGCCCTGGGAGTGTTTGATGGGACAGTGTAGAGGGAGCTTTACTCTGTATCCCTCAGTACTGACCCTCCGACAGTGCAGCGCTCCCTCAGTACTGACCCTCCGACAGTGCAGCGCTCCCTCAGTACTGACCCTCCGACAGTGCAGCGCTCCCTCGGTACTGACCCTCCGACAGTGCAGCGCTCCCTCGGTACTGACCCTCCGACAGTGCAGCGCTCCCTCGGTACTGACCCTCCGACAGTGCAACGCTCCCTCAGTACTGATCCTCCGACAGTGCAGCGCTCCCTCAGTACTGACCCTCCGACAGTGCAGCGCTCCCTCAGTACTGACCCTCCGACAGTGCAGCGCTCCCTCAGTACTGACCCTCCGACAGTGCAGCGCTCCCTCAGTACTGACCCTCCGACAGTGCAGCGCTCCCTCAGTACTGACCCTCCGACAGTGCAGCGCTCCCTCGGTACTGACCCTCCGACAGTGCAGCGCTCCCTCGGTACTGACCCTCCGACAGTGCAGCGCTCCCTCGGTACTGACCCTCCGACAGTGCAACGCTCCCTCGGTACTGACCCTCCGACAGTGCAGCACTCCCTCAGTACTGACCCTCCGACAGTGCAGCGCTCCCGCAGTACTGACCCTCCGACAGTGCAGCGCTCCCTCAGTACTGACCCTCCGACAGTGCAGCGCTCCCTCAGTACTGACCCTCCGACAGTGCAGCGCTCCCTCAGTACTGACCCTCCGACAGTGCAGCGCTCCGTCAGTACTGACCCTCCGACAGTGCAGCGCTCCCTCAGTACTGACCCTCCGACAGTGCAGCGCTCCCTCAGTACTGACCCTCCGAGAGTGCAGCGCTCCCTCAGTACTGACCCTCCGACAGTGCAGCGCTCCCTCAGTACTGACCCTCCAAGAGTGCAGCACTCCCTCAGTACTGACCCTCCGACAGTGCAGCGCTCCCTCAGTACTGACCCTCCGACAGTGCAGCGCTCCCTCGGTACTGACCCTCCGACAGTGCAGCGCTCCCTCGGTACTGACCCTCCGACAGTGCAGCGCTCCCTCAGTACTGACCCTCCGACAGTGCAGCGCTCCCTCAGTACTGACCCTCCGACAGTGCAGCGCTCCCTCAGTACTGACCCTCCGACAGTGCGGCGCTCCCTCAGTACTGACACCACAAATAGTCGGCCTGGATTATGGGCTCAAGTCTGTGGAATGGGACTTGAACCCATGACCTGTTGATTCCGGGGTAAGAGAGTTACCCACTGAGCCACAGCTGACACCAGAAAAAAACAACTGTTTCACTAATGGCCTTTGGGAAGCGAACCCACTGACCCCCAGCAGGCCCGGTTTACACAAATGGGCCTGAGAAGTGTTGTAGCCAGCCACTCGGTTCTGCAAAGAATCGCCCTGCCAGTAGACGATGTCAAGCTCGCTCCCAGAGTTTTTCCGGGAGTTTGGGGAGAGGCTGTGGTTGTGGCCTGTGACCTGCAGGGTGCAGTGTCGCTCCAGTGTGTCACTTGTCTCTTCCCCTCAGGGACCCGGCGACAATCCATCCCAAACCATCCCACTTTCACCTCAACATCTCACGGCCTCGAGCGATTTCAGACATCGTCAGGCCGATGAGAGCGTTGCGGGTTTCACAAGACAAACCCACACAGAATTTGACAATTTCACTCAGAAAGATAACACGGATGGCAGACCGGGAACTGGCAAATGGTAGATTGGTGCATCATGGGTTTACTCTGTGCTTTACTCTGTGTCTAACCCTGTACCTGCCCTGGGAGTGTTTGATGGGACAGTGTAGAGGGAGCTTTACTCTGTATCTAACCCATGCTGTACCTGCCCTGGGAGTGTTTGATGGGACAGTGTAGAGGGAGCTTTACTCTGTATCTAACCCTGTACCTGCCCTGGGAGTGTTTGATGGGACAGTGTAGAGGGAGCTTTACTCTGTATCTAACCCTGTACCTGCCCTGGGAGTGTTTGATGGGACAGTGTAGAGGGAGCTTTACTCTTTATTTAACCCATGTTATACCTGCCCTGGGAGTGTTTGGGAGGACATTTGTCTGAGTGGGAGGGTGTAGAAAAGATAAACATTGGGCCAGGGTAGGGTCTGAAAATCAGTGACGTTGGTCGAGTGACGTTGGTCGAGTGACGTTGGTCGAGTGACGTTGGTCGAGTGACGTTGGTCGAGTGACGTTGGTCGAGTGACGTTGGTCGAGTGACGTTGGTCGAGTGATGTGTGGAGTTCGACAGTTGCTGATTCTTGTAAAGACCCACAATGAATGACGGTCAGAATGTTACACAAGTCCTGGGATTTGGATTTGATTCAAGTAAAATTCCCGAGGCTCCTCCATAGCTTGTTCATTGCTCGCTGTTCCCATGGCGATTGACCCTTACCTGGTGTTGTGTGTCTTTCTATGTCCAGCTCAGTAGAAGGCATGGAAGGCCGCCTGTCGCACAAACTCAGCATCCAGCTGCTAAAGGTGAGCAAACAAACTTCATATTTTTAAATCAAGGTAATTATAGATTGGGAAGTGAAGATTTTTAGGTTCGAAGAAGATTTTGAAACTTTTCTCCATTGTTGACAGCAGGTTCAGTTGAAGTAACCCAGACATAGAATAGAATCATAGGAAGCATGGAAGGAGGCCATTCGGCCCATCGAGCCCATGCCGGCTCCATGTAACAGCAATCCAGCTAGTCCCACTCCCCCACCCTATCCCCGTAGCCCTGCAAATTTTCTCCCTTCAAGTACTTATCCAGTTCCCTTTTGAAGGCCATGATTGAATCTGCCTCCACCACCCCCTCGGGCAGTGCATTCCAGATCCTAACCACTCGCTGTATAAAAAAGTTTTTCCTCATGTCACCTTTGGTTCTTTTGCCAATCACCTTAAATCTATGCCCTCTGGTTCTTGACCCTTCCGCCAATGGGAACAGTTTCTCTCTATCTACTCTGTCTAGACCCTTCATGATTTTGAACACCTCTATCAAATCTCCTCGCAATGTTCACTGACCATCAATCTCCATCCCCACTGACCATCAATCTCCATCCCCACTGTCCATCAATCTCCATCCCCACTGACCATCAATCTCCATCCCCACTGACCATCAATCTCCATCCCCACTGTCCGTCAATCTCCATCCCCACTGTCCGTCAATCTCCATCCCCAGTCCGTCAATCTCCATCCCCACTGTCCGTCAATCTCCATCCCCACCGCCATCAATCTCCATCCCCACTGTCCGTCAATCTCCATCCCCACTGACCATCAATCTCCATCCCCACTGACCATCAATCTCCATCCCCACTGACCATCAATCTCCATCCCCACTGTCCGTCAATCTCCATCCCCACCGCCATCAATCTCCATCCCCACTGTCCGTCAATCTCCATCCCCACTGACCATCAATCTCCATCCCCACCGCCATCAATCTCCATCCCCACTGTCCATCAATCTCCATCCCCACTGTCCATCAATCATCTCCATCCCCACTGACCATCAATCTCCATCCCCACCGCCATCAATCTCCATCCCCACTGTCCATCAAACTCCATCCCCACTGTCCATCAATCATCTCCATCCCCACTGTCCATCAATCATCTCCATCCCCACTGACCATCAATCTCCATCCCCACTGACCATCAATCTCCATTCCCACTGACCATCAATCATCTCCATCCCCACTGACCATCAATCTCCATCCCCACTGACCATCAATCTCCATCCCCACTGACCATCAATCTCCATCCCTACTGTCCATCAATCTCCATCCCCAGTCCGTCAATCTCCATCCCCAGTCCGTCAATCTCCATCCCCACTGTCCATCAATCTCCATCCCCACTGACCATCAATCTCCATCCCCACTGACCATCAATCTCCATCCCTACTGTCCATCAATCTCCATCCCCAGTCCGTCAATCTCCATCCCTACTGTCCATCAATCTCCATCCCCAGTCCATCAATCTCCATCCCTACTGTCCATCAATCTCCATCCCCAGTCCGTCAATCTCCATCCCCACTGACCATCAGTCTCCATCCCCACTGACCATCAATCTCCATCCCCACTGTCCATCAATCTCCAACCCCACAGTCCATCAATCTCCAACCCCACTGTCCATCAATCTCCATCCCCACTGTCCATCAATCTCCATCCCCACTGGCCATCAATCTCCATCCCCACTGACCATCAATCTCCATCCCCACTGACCATCAATCTCCATCCCCACTGTCCGTCAATCTCCATCCCCACTGACCATCAATCTCCATCCCCACTGTCCATCAATCTCCATCCCCACTGTCCGTCAATCTCCATCCCCACTGTCCGTCAATCTCCATCCCCACTGACCATCAATCTCCATCCCCACTGTCCATCAATCTCCATCCCCACTGTCCATCAATCTCCATCCCCACTGACCATCAGTCTCCATCCCCACTGACCATCAATCTCCATCCCCACTGACCATCAGTCTCCATCCCTACTGTCCATCAATCTCCATCCCCACTGACCATCAATCATCTCCATCCCCACTGTCCATCAATCATCTCCATCCCTATGTGTGTTGTGTTAAATGCTGGTTGGTCAGATTGAGAATGGTGTCCTACTTGCTTGGGTTGCAGGTATTGCAGAAAGTCGGAGCACTGGACTTGTGGCGTCTCCAGACACGCCCAGACAACAGGACACAGAGTCACTGGAAAAACCCAGATGTCCGACCGGCTCTGGGGTAAGAACAAAGGAGAAACATGAATCTAACAACACAATTCAAGGTTTTAAATTTTTGATTGTTATCATTTTGATGAGTTATCCATTAGTTGCGTTAGTGAGTGTGTCCCTATCCCCAGTATGGAGCCTCTCTGATAGTGAGTGTGGCCTTATCACCTTACTGGACTAGTGATCCAGAGAGCGGGAGATCGAATCCCACCCTGGCCGTTTAAGAATTTGAATTCCGTCATAAAAATATCGGAATAAAAAGCTGGGATCAGTACAAGTGACCATGAGACTGTCGGATTGTCGTAAAAAAAAAACCAACTAGTTCATTAATGTCCTTTAGGGAAAAAAAACCTGCCGTCCTCACCTCTGGGCCTATACGTGACTCCAGTCCCACACCAGTGTGGTTGACTCTTAACCTCCCTCTGAAGTGGCCTAGCAAGACACTCGGTTTATCAAACAGATACTAGCGGTTCAAGAAGAAGGCCCAATCCCATCTTCTCAGGGCAGCTAGGGGTGGAGTCACATCCCGAGGATTAATTTTGAAGAAGTGACCCTGTGGCATAGCAGAAACCATTGCAGGAGATGTGTCATTGGGGCAGAGAGGGTGGAAACCACAGGAGAGCAGTGCCAGGGAGGTGGGCCAGTGGAGAAGGTGGAGGAGGAGAAAGGTAAGGTCGGCCATTGAAACTATTGGAACAAAACTATTCGAGGTACAGCAAGAGGGGCAGAAGGGGATTTGAAGGTTGTTTGATTTTGTTTCCCAATGGTTGCTTGGCTGGTTTGATTGTCGCTGTTCTCTGAAGCCGCCTTGTTCTCTTTTACAGGCAAATGAAGGAATGGAATGTCAGCCTCAAAGACTGGCTACGACAGGTATGGAGGGGGTTTGGAGCTGAGAATGGCAGGAGGTAGGAGAGCGGGTCAGGGAGAATGGGTATTTAGAGCCGCAGAGGTTTATAGAGCAGTAGGAGGCCATTCGGTCCATCGTGTCTGTGCTGGCTCTTTGCTAGAACAATCCAAAACTAATCCCGCTGCCCTGCTGTCTTCCCCCATAGCCTTATATCTTCCTCTGTGTCAGATATTTACCCATCTTCCCATAAAATACAATGGTCTCCATCTCTGGCAGGACATTCCATGGGAAAAGGGGACAAGGACATCAGAATTAGACAATACCTTGGTCTGTGAGGGAGGTGATGGGAACGGCATTGACTGGAAAGGAATTGGGAGGAGAGAAGGGGATTGGAGGCTGTGGGTGGGATGGGTTAGCTGGGAAGAGCCCACAGTAGTTGCCGTGAGGAGGGGATGGTCATCAACCTCCCTCAGACAGACCATAAGGACGGTGGGGGTGAGAAAGTTTGTTTGAAAAACAATAATTTCATAGATATTTGTTGAGTAGGTTGTTCACAGGCAATCTGTAGAACTAAAATCGTGCATCCAGTGCATATCCAATATCACTCAGTGTCACACTCAGAGTCACACTCAGAGTCACACTCAGAGTCACACTCAGAGTCACACTCAGTGTCACACTCAGTGTCACACTCAAAGTGTCACTCTGTGTCACACTCTGTCACACTCGAAGTGTCACTCAGTATCACACTCAGTGTCACACTCAAAGTGTCACACTCTGTCACACTTGAAGTGTCACTCTGTGTCACACTCTGTCACACTCAAAGTGTCACTCTGTGTCACACTCTGTCACACTCGAAGTGTCACTCTGTGTCACACTCTGTCACACTCAAAGTGTCACTCTGTGTCACACTCTGTCACACTTGAAGTGTCACTCTGTGTCACACTCTGTCACACTTGAAGTGTCACTCAGTATCACACTCAGTGTCACACTCAAAGTGTCACACTCTGTCACACTCGAAGTGTCACTCTGTGTCACACTCTGTCACACTCGAAGTGTCACTCTGTGTCACACTCGGTCACACTCGAAGTGTCACTCTGTGTCACACTCTGTCACACTTGAAGTGTCACTCTGTGTCACACTCTGTCACACTTGAAGTGTCACTCTGTGTCACACTCTGTCACACTTGAAGTGTCACTCTGTGTCACACTCTGTCACACTTGAAGTGTCACTCTGTGTCACACTCTGTCACACTCGAAGTGTCACTCTGTGTCACACTCTGTCACACTCGAAGTGTCACTCTGTGTCACACTCTGTCACACTCGAAGTGTCACTCAGTATCACACTCAGTGTCACACTCAAAGTGTCACACTCTGTCACACTTGAAGTGTCACTCTGTGTCACACTCTGTCACACTCAAAGTGTCACTCTGTGTCACACTCTGTCACACTCGAAGTGTCACTCTGTGTCACACTCTGTCACACTCAAAGTGTCACTCTGTGTCACACCCTGTCACACTTGAAGTGTCACTCTGTGTCACACTCTGTCACACTTGAAGTGTCACTCAGTATCACACTCAGTGTCACACTCAAAGTGTCACACTCTGTCACACTCGAAGTGTCACTCTGTGTCACACTCTGTCACACTCGAAGTGTCACTCTGTGTCACACTCGGTCACACTCGAAGTGTCACTCTGTGTCACACTCTGTCACACTTGAAGTGTCACTCTGTGTCACACTCTGTCACACTTGAAGTGTCACTCTGTGTCACACTCTGTCACACTTGAAGTGTCACTCTGTGTCACACTCTGTCACACTTGAAGTGTCACTCTGTGTCACACTCTGTCACACTTGAAGTGTCACTCTGTGTCACACTCTGTCACACTTGAAGTGTCACTCTGTGTCACACTCTGTCACACTTGAAGTGTCACTCTGTGTCACACTCTGTCACACTCGAAGTGTCACTCTGTGTCACACTCTGTCACACTCGAAGTGTCACTCTGTGTCACACTCTGTCACACTCGAAGTGTCACTCAGTATCACACTCAGTGTCACACTCAAAGTGTCACACTCTGTCACACTTGAAGTGTCACTCTGTGTCACACTCTGTCACACTCGAAGTGTCACTCTGTGTCACACTCTGTCACACTCGAAGTGTCACTCTGTGTCACACTCTGTCACACTCGAAGTGTCACTCAGTATCACACTCAGTGTCACACTCAAAGTGTCACACTCTGTCACACTCGAAGTGTCACTCTGTGTCACACTCTGTCACACTCGAAGTGTCACTCTGTGTCACACTCTGTCACACTCGAAGTGTCACTCTGTGTCACACTCTGTCACACTCGAAGTGTCCGTATGGCAACAAACCCTGTTCAGCTCAAACAAATCTCAGTTAATTGGATGATGCTGATTGGCTGCAATATGACTACACTGGTACCAAACTACCAATCAACAATGACCAATTACCAAAAGGCTACCAATGAAAAACCAGCAAGCACTGTGACGCCAACCATGTTACCGAGAGTGTTTTACATAAGAAGTACGTCAAAAATATAATCATAAAAGAAACCATAAATGTAGCCATACTTACTTATTTTATATTAGAATTGCCTGATGTCACTGTGCTGCTCACCGACCCCTCCCTCCGGGGCCCCCTCACCGACCCCTCCCTCCGGGGCCCCCTCACCGACCCCTCCCTCCGGGGCCCCCTCACCGACCCCTCCCTCCGGGGCCCCCTCACCGACCCCTCCCTCCGGGGCCCCCTCACCGACCCCTCCCTCCGGGGCCCCCTCACCGACCCCTCCCTCCGGGGCCCCCTCACCGACCCCTCCCTCCGGGGCCCCCTCACCGACCCCTCCCTCCGGGGCCCCCTCACCGACCCCTCCCTCCGGGGCCCCCTCGCCGACCCCCCTCTCCGGGGCCCCCTCGCCGACCCCCCTCTCCGGGGCCCCCTCGCCGACCCCCCTCTCCGGGGCCCCCTCGCCGACCCCCCTCTCCGGGGCCCCCTCGCCGACCCCCCTCTCCGGGGCCCCCTCGCCGACCCCCCTCTCCGGGGCCCCCTCGCCGACCCCCCTCTCCGGGGCCCCCTCGCCGACCCCCCTCTCCGGGGCTCCCTCACCGACCTCCCTCTCCGGGTCCCCCTCTCAGGGACCCCCCTCTCCGGGGCCCCCTCGCCGACCCCCCTCTCCGGGGCCCCCTCGCCGACCCCCCTCTCCGGGGCCCCCTCACCGACCCCCCTCTCTGGGGCCCCCTCACAGACCCCCCTCTCCGGGGCCCCCTCGCCGACCCCCCTCTCCGTGACCCCCCTCTCCGGGTCCCCCTCTCCGGGACCCCCTCACAGACCCCCCTCTCCGGGGCCCCCTCGCCGAACCCCTCTCCGGGGCCCCCTCGCCGACCCCCCCTCTCCGGGGCCCCCTCTCCGGGGCCCCCTCACAGACCCCCCTCTCCGGGGCCTCCTCACCGACCCCCCTCTCCGGGGCCCCCTCGCCGACCCCCCTCTCCGGGGCCCCCTCGCCGACCCCCCTCTCCGGGGCCCCCTCGCCGACCCCCCTCTCCGGGGCCCCCTCGCCGACCCCCCTCTCCGGGGCCCCCTCGCCGACCCCCCTCTCCGGGGCCCCCTCGCCGACCCCCCTCTCCGGGGCCCCCTCGCCGACCCCCCTCTCCGGGGCCCCCTCACTGACTGTATCTCCAAGCCCCCATTGACCTGTCCGTCCCAGACACTGACCAGTTCAGACTGCGGCCGATGGGAACCAGAAGTTTGTCATTTTGTGCCCAGCAAAATCTCGGAGCCACCAAGGTCACATCACAACAACAACTTGCATTTATACAGGAAAGATAGGAACAGGAGTAGGCCATTCAGCCCCTCGTGCCTGCTCCGCCATTTGATAAGATCATGGCTGATCTGTGATCTAACTCCATATACCTGCCTTTGGCCCATATCCCTTAATACCTTTGGTTGCCAAAAAGCTATCTATCTCAGATTTAAATTTAGCAATTGAGCTAGTATCAATTGCCGTTTGCGGAAGAGAGTTCCAAACTTCTACCACCCTTTGTGTGTAGAAATGTTTTCTAATCTCACTCCTGAAAGGTCTGGCTCTAATTTTTAGACTGTGCCCCCTACTCCTAGAATCCCCAACCAGCGGAAATAGTTTCTCTCTATCCACCCTATCCGTTCCCCTTAATATCTTATAAACTTCAATCAGATCACCCCTTAACCTTCGAAACTCTAGAGAATACAACCCCAATTTGTGTAATCTCTCCTCGTAACTTAACCCTTGAAGTCCGGGTATCATTCTAGTAAACCTACGCTGCACTCCCTCCAAGGCCAATATGTCCTTCCGAAGGTGCGGTGCCCAGAACTGCTCACAGTTCTCCAGGTGCGGTCTAACCAGGGTTTTGTATAGCTGTAGCATAACTTCTGCCCCCTTGTACTCCAGTCCTCTAGATATAAAGGCCAGCATTCCATTTGCCTTCTTGATTATTTTCTGCACCTGTTCATGACACTTCAATGATCTATGTACCTGAACCCCTAAGTCCCTTTGGACATCCACTGATAGCGCCTTTAATGTAGTAAAATGTCCCAAGGCGCTTCACAGGAGCGAGTATCAGACAAAATTTGACCCCGAGCCACATAAGGTGATATTAGGACAGGTGACCAAAAGCTTGGTCAAAGAGGTAGGTTTTAAGGAGCGTCTTAAAGGAGGAGAGAGAGGTGGAGGGATTTAGGGAGGGAATTCCAGAGCTTAGGGCGTGGACAGCTGAAGGCACGGCCGCCAATGGTGGAGCGATGAAAATCGGGGATGCGCAAGAGGCCAGAATCGGAGGAGCGCAGAGATCTCGGAGGGTTGTAGGGCTGGAGGAGGTTACAGAGAGAGGGAGGGTTGTAGGGCTGCTTGTTAATCATTATGGACAGGTTCCAACTTGATCAGTCTAGGGAGGAGAGAGGGTATAAATGTCGCCATACTTCTTATGGAGGGATAAGAATTTTTAAATCGAGCGATGCCGGACTGGGAGCCAGTGTAAGTCAGCGAGCCGGTAACCGGGGTGATGGGAGAACGGGGCCCAGCACTCTCTGTAGCTGAAATAAATAAACTCAAGAGTTTGAGCAGCCTGACTTAATTTATTAATTTATTTATTGATTTCAGAAACAGATCAAGACAGAGGCCAAGACTCCTGAATTTATTCGGTTAGAGGGAAGAATGGTTGAGAGGGAGAGAGGGAGAGAGGGTTGGAACCCAGAGCCGAGAGGAGATTTCACCAGCAAACTCCAAGCTGGACGCGATGCGTTCGGTGTTTCTTACTTCACATTTCTATCGGTTAAGATAAAAGCGATTAGTATTTCACAACCTCAGGATGCCCCAAAGCGATTCGCAGCCGATGAAGTACTTTTTGAAGTGTGGTCACTGTTGTAATGGATTTTATCACAAGACATTTCATTCTCTTCTTTTCCTGTGCCATTAGCTCCTGTTCGAAGCGACTGCAGCCCAGTGTTTGTAGCAAGAAATGGAAGGAGGGATTGTCAGCGCCTCCTCACTCTCCTTGGAGTCCCTTACATTGAGGTAAATACATAGAATTACATAGAATGGACAGCACAGAAACAGGCCATTCAGCCCAACAAGTCTATGCTGGCGTTTATGAAAGAAAGAGAAAAAGACAGAAAGACTTTGCATTTCTACAGCACCTTTCACCACCTCAGGACGTCCCAAAGCGCTTTACAGCCAATGAAGTACTTTTGAAGTGTAGTCACTGTTGTAATGTAGGAAACACGGCAACCAATTTGCGCACAGCAAGATCCCACAAATAGCAATGTGATAAATGACCAGATAATCTGTTTTAGTGATATTGGTTGAGTGATAAATATCCGTCTACACTGTTCGCTTTCCAATTGGCCGTGGGAAGGCATGGCACCGTGAGGGTGGGCCTGTCGGGCGACCAATGGCGGGAGTGTGGGGGGGAGAGGGGGCGCAGGGCACCGTGAGGGTGGGCCTGTCGGGCGACCAATGGCGGGAGTGTGGGGGAGAGGGGGCGCAGGGCACCGTGAGGGTGGGCCTGTCGGGCGACCAATGGCGGGAGTGTGGGGGAGAGGGGGCGCAGGGCACCGTGAGGGTGGACCTGTCGGGCGACCAATGGCGGGAGTGTGGGGGGGGAGGGGGCGCAGGGCACCGTGAGGGTGGACCTGTCGGGCGACCAATGGCGGGAGTGTGGGGGGGAGAGGGGGCGCAGGGCACCGTGAGGGTGGGCCTGTCGGGCGACCAATGGCGGGAGTGTGGGGGGGAGAGGGGGCGCAGGGCACCGTGAGGGTGGGCCTGTCGGGCGACCAATGGCGGGAGTGTGGGGGGGAGAGGGGGCGCAGGGCACCGTGAGGGTGGGCCTGTCGGGCGACCAATGGTGGGAGTGTGGGGGGGAGGGGCGGCTGGCGGCTGGAGGTCATGTGATGAAACCTCCAGGAATACGTCCAACCAGAGTTGGCGACCCTACTCTAATCTGATGCTGGTAATCTGAAATTAGAGAGAGAACGTGCTGGAAACTCTCAGCGGGTCAGGCAGTCCCTGCGGAGAGAGGAAGGTGGGGTTAACATTTCAGGTCTCCGTCAGAACCGGGTTTTGCATCCTTAGGAATTGAAAATGTGTTAAAACAAGCAGAAATCATTAGTAACATCACTACTAACTTTAAACACATTCCTGTCAGGGAAGGACAGCATTTCTAATCATTCACCGGCACTGGCACGATGGGCCGAATGGCCTCCATCTGAGCTGTATCATTCGATGATTCTATCTCATTTTAAAAAGAGTAGATTTTTCCTGGCCTTGTACCTACAATTCAGATGAAACCCCAATTTTTTGTTAAATCATTTATTCCCGTTTTGTAGTTGAGGGGTGTTCAATATCCCTCACGTTATTAACTCTGAGATAGTTAGTACAGTCCAACCTCAAGATGGCTCCAGATCGTTGCCATAGAGATGGCAAGAGATCCTCGGATCCCTCTTTCTTTCTTGGTCACTTTTTTCTGACCACTGTCGATCACCAGATCAGAGGATGCCGTCGGGTTGCTAACGGCTGTCACGTTCCAGTACAAGCAAGATGCCTTGTAGTGAAATAGTCGTCTGAGATCTGAAACTTAGCACAACTCCAGTCATGTTAATTACACTCAACATTAACTCCTCATCCACCTTAAATCATTGAGTCCTTGGCGGGGTGAGAAATTCAGAAATGTCTTTTTTTTGTGATCATGTCCGGAACTAGAGATTTTTCACATAATTTACAATAACCAGAATTTCACCGTGGCCAAAATAAAAGTTTTTGCAATTTAATAGATTAGTTAACCTCAATAACTCTAATTTAACTCAGCAATATCTTAAACTTAACACAATACAGAACAGCAAATACCAAGTAGATTACATCATCTTTCTTTACAAATGACTAAAAAATACCCCATAGCCCTGTCAATTTCCTCCTTTTCAAGTATTTACCCAATTCCCTTTTGAAAGTTATTATTGAATCTTCCTCCGCCCTTTCAGGCAGCGCGTTTCAGATCAGAACAACTCGCTGCGTAATTCTTTTTCCCCATCTCCCCTCTGGCTCTTTTGCTGATCACCTTAAATCCGTCTCCTCTGGTTACCGACCCTTCTGCCACTGGAAACAGTTTCTCCTTATTTACTCTTATCAAGACCCTTCATGATTTTGAACACCTCGATCAAATCTCCCCTTAACCTTCTCTGTTCCAAGGAGAAAGGATTTCTTACACAAAAGGGGTTAACACATAACAAGCATTGGAAGGGGGACGGAGCTGCAGCCAGTGGCAACAAAACATTCACACAGGCTTTTTAAAGAGACAGTCCCCAGAAACCCTGTAGCCTTTCACATTTTATCCTTTTTCTCTCGAGCCAATTTTCAGATACTGTACTGATTCAAAACCTCAAGCTCACAGTCCGTGTCCTCACCGAGCCTGGTGTGGTGAAGGTCCAGGTAATAGGCTTGAGGACTTTTAATTTCTTCCTCTTGTTCCTAATTCTTTCGTTACTCTTGGTGTGTCTAACCAAGGGAAAGTTTTCATAATTCCACTACAGCCTCTGACTGCTGTGAAAGGACTATTAGCTCCTGCGCAATTCCTAACACTCTGCTCTGATGGTATATGGGAGGTGTGTAATGTCATAAAGCGGGAAGGGGATGCTGGGGATCCAGTCGAGAGTCCCAGTCCATATCTCACTTCACCCCCTGGAAACGAAATGTCTGCCGATTCTGTACCCCTTTTCTGGATATATATTAATGACTTGGACTTGGGAGTACAGGGCACAATTTCCAAATTTGCAGATGACACAAAACTTGGAAGTGTAGTGAACAGTGAGGAGGATAGTGATAGACTTCAAGAGGATATAGACAGGCTGGTGGAATGGGCAGACACGTGGCAGATGAAATTTAACGCAGTAAAGTGCGAAGTGATGCATTTTGGTAGGAAGAACGAGGAGAGGCAATATAAACTAGAGGGCACAATTCTAAAAGGGGTACAGGAACAGAGAGATCAGTGGGTGTATGTACACAAATCATTGAAGGTGGCAGGGCAGGTTGAGAAAGTGGTTAAAAAAGCATGTGGGATCCTGGGCTTTGTAAATAGAGGCATAGAGTACAAAAGCAAGGAGGTTGTGATGAACCTTTATAAAACACTGGTTCGGCCACAACTGGAATATTATGTCCAGTTCTGGGCACCGCACTTTAGCAAAGATGTGAAGGCCTTAGAGAGGGTGCAGAAAAGATTTACTAGAATGATTCCAGGGATGAGGGACTTCAGTTACGTGGATAGACTGGAGAAGCTGGGGTTGTTCTCCTTGGAACAGAGAAGGTTGAGAGGAGATTTGATCGAGGTATTCAAAATCATGAATGGTCTAGATAGAATAGATAGAGAGAAACTGTTCCCATTGGTGGAAGGGTCAAGAACCAGAGGACATAGATTTAAGGTGATTGGCAAAAGAAGCAAAGGTGACATAAGGCAAAACATTTTTACACAGCGAGTGGTTATGATCTGGAATGCACTGCCTGAGGGGGTGATGGAGGCAGATTCAATCATGGCCTTCAAAAAGGAGCTGGATAAGTACTTGAAAGATAAAAATTTGCAGGGCTACGGGGAAAGGGTGGGGGAGTGGGACGAGCTGGATTGCTCTTGCATAGAGCCAGGATGGGCCGAATGGCCTCCTTCCATGCTGTAATCTTTCTATGATTCTATGATTAGGAAGGATATATTGGCCTTGGAGGGAGTGCAGCATAGATTTACTAGAATGATACCTGGACTCCAAGGGTTAAATTACGAGGAGAGATTACACAAACAAGGGTTATATTCCCTGGAATTTAGAAGATTAAGGGGTGATTTGATCAAAGTTTTCAAGACATTAAGGGGAACTGAGAGGGTAGATGGAGGGAAACTATTTCCGCTGGTTGGGGAGTCTAGGACTAGGGGACATAGAAATGGCTTTCCTGCCTTAATCAACTGGGTCTAGCTCCTTGTCCATCCTAGGCACTTGGTTTCACTCAATCCAGATTATGACTTGTCAAGGTCCTGCCGAGGTCGCCAATTGCCAGATCAGTTCGGACCTGACACCAGTTGATTGCGAATACTCCTTTATTGAATTCAACCTGGTCTCAACACATGCAATCTTTAAGGCAATAGTATTACAAAGAACCAAACGATATTACCCTTTTCCCCCATGGATAGAGATCATAACCCACGATCTGTCTTCTGACCTCCTGCCCTGTTCCCTGTAACTTAAAACTGCCTAAGCTCAAATACTTCTATTCTGCTGCACACCTAGCCTGAGCTTGCTATCTCACAGCTGTCCGACTCATCTTACTTTGCTCAAGGCCTCAGAATAGAACAACAACTTGCATTTATGTAGCGCCCGTAATGTAGTAAAAACGTCCCAAGGTGCTTCACAGGAGCGATTAACAAACAAAATTTGACACTGGGCCACATAAGGAGATATTAGGACAGGTCAAAGAGGTAGGTTTTGAGGAGTGTCTTAAAGGAGGAGAGAGAGGTAGAGAGGTGGAGGGATTTAGGGAGGGAATTCCAGAGCTTAGGGCCCAGGCAGCTGAAGGCACGGCCGCCAATGGTGGAGCGATTAAAATCGTGGATGCGCAAGAGGCCAGAATTGGAGGAGAGCAGAGATCTCGGAGGGTTGTGGGGCTGGAGGAGGTTCCAGAGATCTCGGAGGGTTGTGGGGCTGGAGAAGGTTCCAGAGATGGGGAGGGTTGTAGGGCTGGAGGAGGTTCCAGAGATGGGGAGGGGTGTAGGGCTGGAGGAGGTTCCAGAGATAGCGAGGGTTGTAGGGCTGGAGGAGGTTCCAGAGATAGGGAGGGTTGTAGGGCTGGAGGAGGTTCCAGAGATAGCGAGGGTTGTAGGGCTGGAGGAGGTTCCAGAGATAGGGAGGGTTGTAGGGCTGGAGGAGGTTCCAGAGATAGGGAGGGTTGTAGGGCTGCTTGTTAATCATTATGGACAGGTTCCAACTTGATCAGTCTATGGATTTCCTAGCTATTTCATATTTCTTATAAGAGAAAGCTGCTTATAGGTTGATGCCTCCTATAATTTCTATAAGCGTGTGCTGATTATATGTAGAATACCTAATCTGCTATAATTGTACATTAACTACCTAATCTTACACAGTCAGCCCAACTGCACAGTAGTTGCCAGTGTCAACTGTGGCTCAGTAGATACCATGCTCGCCTCTGAGTCAGAAGGTTGTGGGTTCAATCCCACTCCAGAGACTTGAGCACATAATCCAGGCTGACACTCCCAATGCAGTACTGAGGGAGCGCCGCACTGTCGGAGGGTCAGTACTGAGGGAGCACCGCACTGTCGGAGGGTCAGTACTGAGGGAGCACCGCACTGTCGGAGGGTCAGTACTGAGGGAGCACCGCACTGTCGGAGGGTCAGTACTGAGGGAGCGCTGCACTGTCGGAGGGTCAGTACTGAGGGAGCGCTGCACTGTCGGAGGGTCAGTACTGAGGGAGCGCTGCACTGTCGGAGGGTCAGGACTGAGGGAGCGCTGCACTGTCGGAGGGTCAGTACTGAGGGAGCACCGCACTGTCGGAGGGGCAGTACTGAGGGAGCGCCGCACTGTCGGAGGGGCAGTACTGAGGGAGCACCGCACTGTCGGAGGGTCAGTACTGAGGGAGCACCGCACTGTCGGAGGGTCAGTACTGAGGGAGCGCTGCACTGTCGGAGGGTCAGTACTGAGGGAGCGCTGCACTGTCGGAGGGTCAGTACTGAGGGAGCGCTGCACTGTCGGAGGGTCAGGACTGAGGGAGCGCTGCACTGTCGGAGGGTCAGTACTGAGGGAGCACCGCACTGTCGGAGGGGCAGTACTGAGGGAGCACCGCACTGTCGGAGGGTCAGTACTGAGGGAGTGCTGCACTGTCGGAGGGTCAGTACTGAGGGAGTGCTGCACTGTCGGAGGGTCAGTACTGAGGGAGCGCTGCACTGTCGGAGGGTCAGTACTGAGGGAGCGCCGCACTGTCGGAGGGTCAGTACTGAGGGAGCGCCGCACCATCGGAGGGTCAGTACTGAGGGAGTGCTGCACTGTCGGAGGGTCAGTACTGAGGGAGCGCCGCACTGTCGGAGGGTCAGTACTGAGGGAGCGCCGCACTGTCGGAGGGTCAGTACTGAGGGAGTGCCGCACTGTCGGAGGGTCAGTACTGAGGGAGCGCCGCACTGTCGGAGGGTCAGTACTGAGGGAACGCCGCACTGTCGGAGGGTCAGTACTGAGGGAGTGCTGCACTGTCGGAGGGTCAGTACTGAGGGAGCGCCGCACTGTCGGAGGGTCAGTACTGAGGGAGCGCCGCACCATCGGAGGGTCAGTACTGAGGGAGCTTGGGGGGGCAGTACTGAGGGAGCGCTGCACTGTCGGAGGGTCAGTACTGAGGGAGCGTCGGGGGGTCAGTACTGAGGGAGCGCCACACCATCGGAGGGTCAGTACTGAGGGAGCGCCACACCATCGGAGGGTCAGTACTGAGGGAGCGTCGGGGGGTCAGTACTGAGGGAGCGCTGCACTGTCGGAGGGTCAGTACTGAGGGAGCGTCGGGGGGTCAGTACTGAGGGAGCGCCACACCGTCGGAGGGTCGGTACTGAGGGAGCGCTGCACTGTCGGAGGGTCAGTACTGAGGGAGCGCTGCACTGTCGGAGGGTCAGTACTGAGGGAGCGCCGCACTGTCGGAGGGTCAGTACTGAGGGAGCGCCGCACTGTCGGAGGGTCAGTACTGAGGGAGCGCTGCACTGTCGGAGGGTCAGTACTGAGGGAGCGCAGCACTGTCGGAGGGTCAGTACTGAGGGAGCGCCGCACTGTCGGAGGGTCAGTACTGAGGGAGCGCCGCACTGTCGGAGGGTCAGTACTGAGGGAGCGCCGCACTGTCGGAGGGTCAGTACTGAGGGAGCGCTGCACTGTCGGAGGGTCAGTACTGAGGGAGCGCTGCACTGTGGGAGGTGCCGTCTTTCTGATGATAAATTAAACCGAGGCACCCTGTGTGCCCTCTCAGGTAAAAGATTCCACATCTGCCATTTTGAAGAAGAGCAGGGGCGGGGGAGTTCTCCCCGGGGTCCTGGGGCCAATAGTTTATCCCTCAACCAACATCACCAAAAACAGATTATCTGATCATTATCACGTTGCTGTTTGTGGGATCTCGCTGTGCGCAAATTGGCTGCTGTCATGGCTAAAGGGTTAAATTATGAGGTCAGGTTTGAGTTTAGAAGGTTGAGGAGTGATCTAATCAAGGGGTTTAAAATGATAGGGTGGATAGAGAGAAACTATTTCCTCTGGTGGGAGAGTCCGAACAATCTTAAAATTAGAGCTCGGCCGTTCAGGGGTGATGTCAGGAAGTATTTCTTCACAGAAAGGGGAGTGGGAATCAGGAACTCTCTCCCCCAAAAAGCTGTCGAGGCTGGGGGTCCAATTGGAGCTTTCAAGACTGAGACCGATAGATTTTTTTTGGGGGGTTCAGGGTATCGAGGGAGATGGAGCTGAGGAACAGATCGGCCATGATCTGACTGAACGGTGGAACTGGCTCGAGGGGCTGAATGGCCTCCTGCTGTTCCTAATAATGGACGAACAAGACACCAAGGTCGTGAACAGATTTGGTTTTTTAGTATTTATTCTGGGGGTGCGGGCGTCGCTGGCGAGGCCGGCATTTATTGCCCATCCCGAGTTGCCCCTTGAGAAGGTCCAGGGTGCCTTGGCACTTTGGATACAAAACTGGCTTAGTGGCAGAAGGCAGAGGGTGATGGTCGAAGGTTGTTTTTGTGACTGGAAGCCTGTGGCCAGTGGGGTACCACAGGGATCGGTGCTGGGGCCCTTGCTGTTTGTGGTCTACATTAATGACTTGGATATGAATGTAAAAGGTATGATCAGTAAGTTCGCTGATGATACAAAGATTGGTAGGGTGGTAAATAGCGAGGAGGATAGCCTCAGTCTGCAGGACGATATAGATGGGTTGGTCAGATGGGCGGAACAGTGGCAAATGGAATTTAACCCGGAAAAGTGCGAGGTGATGCACTTTGGAGGGACTAACAAGGCAAGGGAATACACAATGAATGGGAGGACCCTAGGCAAGACAGAGGGTCAGAGGGATCTTGGTGTGCAAGTTCACAGATCCCTGAAGGCGGCGGAACAGGTAGATAAGGTGGTAAAGAAGGCATATGGGATACTTGCCTTTATTAGCCGAGGCATAGAATATAAGAGCAAGGAGGTTATGATGGAGCTGTATAAAACACTGGTTAGGCCACAGCTGGAGTACTGTGTGCAGTTCTGGTCGCCGCACTACAGGAAGGATGTGATCGCTTTGGAGAGGGTGCAGAGGAGATTCACCAGGATGTTACCAGGGCTGGAGCGCTTCAGCTATGAAGAGAGACTGGGAAGATTGGGTTTATTTTCCTTGGAGCAGAGGAGGCTGAGGGGGGACATGATTGAGGTGTACAAAATTATGAGGGGCACAGATAGGATGGATACTAAGGAGCTTTTTCCCTTCGTTGAGGGTTCTATAACAAGGGGACATAGATTCAAGGTAAAAGGCGGGAGGTTTAGAGGGGATTTGAGAAAGAACTTTTTCACCCAGAGGGTGGTTGGAGTCTGGAACTCACTGCCTGAGAGGGTTGTGGAGGCAGGAACCCTCACAACATTCAAGAAGCATTTGGATGAGCACTTGAAATGCCATAGCATACAAGGCTACGGACCAAATGCTGGAATATGGGATTAGAGTAGACAGGGCTTGATGGCCGGCGCGGACACGATGGGCCGAAGGGCCTCTATCCGTGCTGTATAACTCTATAACTCTCTCTAAGGTGGCGGTGAGCCGCCTTCTTCTTCTTGAAACCGCTGCAGTCCGAGTGGTGAAGGTTCTCCCTCCCTGAGCCCGAGGGGAGGGGGGATGGAGTCAGGGGCGAGGGAGTCGAGGTTACAGGGTCGGCGTTGCGCGTGCTGTGGCCGTTGTGGGGGCCTCCCTGTTGATTTCTCTCCTTTGCCCGCGACAGGCTCCCAGCGAGGCAGAGGCCACGTGCGCCGCCTTGGTGAAAGCAGGAAAGGCTCACTGTACAGCCACCGAAGATATGGACGCCCTCCCCTTCGGGTGCACCTTGCTGGTTCGAAACGTTAACGCCAAGAAGGACGCGTGAGTTGAAATCGGTCGTCCGGCGCTCGCTCCCGAGCGCGGAGGTGTGGTGAGGCGCCTGGCGGTGAGGCACCCGTCCCTGCCACCATACCACCCTCCCGGGGGGGGTAGCGTCGTCCCGCGTCAGAGAGATGGCGAGTGGCAGAATCGCTCCTCCACAGAGATAATCCGCGGTGAACGACCTCGCGTCACCGCAGCCCATCTCCCTCCGGCCAGCTCGTTCTCTACCCATTCTCGGGATGTGGGCGAGGTGAGATGAGTCTGGGCAAAGTCCCAGTCCACCTCCCAGACCGGCGTTCATTGCCCATCCCTACATACCCTGAGAAGGTGCGGGGGGCGGTGGGGGTGGGGGTAGGGGGGGTGGGGGTGGGGTGGGGGCGGTGGTGATGGTGATGGGGAGTGGGGGTGGGGGGGTGGGGGTGATGGAGGGTGGGGGTGGGGGTGATGGTGATGGTGGTGGGGGTGGGGGTGATGGAGGGTGGGGGTGGGGGTGATGGTGACGGGGGGTGATGGTGATGGAGGGTGGGGGTGGGGGTGGGGGTGGGGGTGATGGTGATGGAGGGTGGGGGTGGGGGTGGGGGTGATGGAGGGTGGGGGAGGGGGTGATGGTGACGGGGGGGTGGGGGTGTGGGGGTGATGGTAATGGGGGAGGTGATGGTGGGGGCGTGGGGGTGCGGGTGATGGTGGGGGTGATGGTGATGTGGGTGTGGGGGCGGTGGTGATGGTGAGAGGGTGGGGGCGGTGGTGATGGTGGGAGGGTGGGGGCGGTGGTGATGGTGAGAGGGGGGTGATGGTGGTGGTGATGGTGATGGGGGGTGGGGGTGCGGGTGATGGTGGTGGGGGGGTGATGGTGGGGGTGATGGGGGAGGGTGGGGGCGGTGGTGATGGGGGGGTGATGGGGGGGGTGGGGGTGATGGGGGGGGTGATGGTGGGGGTGGGGGTGATGGTGGGGGTGGGGGTGATGGGGGGGTGATGGTGGGGGTGGGGGTGATGGGGGAGGGTGGTGGCGGTGGTGATGGGGGGGTGATGGTGGGGGTGGGGGTGATGGGGGGGGGTGGGGGTGATGGGGGTGGTGGGGGTGATGGGGGGGTGGGGGTGATGGGGGGGTGGGGGTGATGGTGGGGGTGGGGGTGATGGGGGGGTGATGGTGGGGGTGATGGGGGGGTGATGGTGGGGGTGATGGTGAGGGTGGGGGTGATGGGGGGGGTGGGGGTGATGGTGGGGGTGATGGTGATGGGGGGGGGTGATGGTGGGGGTGGGGGTGATGGGGGGGTGATGGTGGGGGTGATGGGGGGCCGCCTTCTTGAACCTCTGCAAATCATTCTTTGTCGAGGTTTGATAAACTGAGTGATTTACTGGGTCATTTCAGAGGGAGGTTAAGAGTCAACCGCGTTGGTGTGGGTCTGGAGTCACAGATTGGCCCAGACCGGGTAAGGACGGCAGGTTTCCTTCCCTAAAGGACATTAATGAACCAGATGGGTTTTTACGACGTTCCTGAGACCGGCTTTTTATTTCCAGATTGTTTAAAACCAAATTTAAATTGTCAAACTGCCCGGGGTGGGATATGAACTCGTGTTCTCTGGATTATTAATCCAGTAAACATAACCACTACATTACTGTAACCCTTAGCAGTTAAAGAGTGGTATTGTGGTGTGGCACAGAGATTGTGGTTCTAGCCCAGCCTCTGTCCCTTGGCTCTAAGGTTCCGATGTGAGAGGGTTTGAACAGTCTCCGTCCACTTCCCAGTGGACACTGGTCCACACCAAAAAACCCTCCTTCATTCAGCAATCTCACTCACAGAGCTCACAGGAGTGGGACCTGGAAACAGTGCGACATTCAGGCCCAGGGACCTTGTCAGGCTGGGAGTGAGGCACGTTTATGGGACAGTGTAGAGGGAGCTTTACTCTGTATCTAACCCTGTACCTGCCCTGGGAGTGTTTGATGGGACAGTGTAGATGGAGCTTTACTCTGTATCTAACTCTGTACCTGTCCTGGGAGTGTTTGATGGGACAGTGTAGAGGGAGCTTTACTCTGTATCTAACCCTGTACCTGCCCTGGGAGTGTTTGATGGGACAGTGTAGAGGGAGCTTTACTCTGTATCTAACTCTGTACCTGTCCTGGGAGTGTTTGATGGGACAGTGCAGAGGGAGCTTTACTCTGTATCTAACCCTGTACCTGCCCTGGGAGTGTTTGATGGGACAGTGTAGAGGGAGCTTTACTCTGTATCTAACCCTGTACCTGCCCTGGGAGTGTTTGATGGGACAGTGTAGAGGGAGCTTTACTCTGTATCTCACCCGTGCTGTACCTGCCCTGGGAGTGTTTGATGGGACAGTGTAGAGAGAGCTTTACTCTGTATCTAACCCGTGCTGTACCTGCCCTGGGAGTGTTTGATGGGACAGTGCAGAGGGAGCTTTACTCTGTATCTAACCCTGTACCTGCCCTGGGAGTGTTTGATGGGACAGTGTAGAGGGAGCTTTACTCTGTATCTAACCCGTGCTGTACCTGCCCTGGGGGTGTTTGATGGGACAGTGTAGAGAGAGCTTTACTCTGTATCTAAACCTGTACCTGCCCTGGGAGTGTTTGATGGGACGGTGTAGAGGGAGCTTTACTCTGTATCTAACCCGTGCTGTACCTGCCCTGGGAGTGTTTGATGGGACAGTGTAGAGGGAGCTTTACTCTGTAGCTAACCCGTGCTGTACCTGCCCTGGGAGTGTTTGACGGGACAGTGTAGAGGGAGCTTTACTCTGTATCTAACCCTGTACCTGCCCTGGGAGTGTTTGATGGGACGGTGTAGAGGGAGCTTTACTCTGTATCTCACCCGTGCTGTACCTGCCCTGGGAGTGTTTGATGGGACAGTGTAGAGAGAGCTTTACTCTGTATCTAACCCGTGCTGTACCTGCCCTGGGAGTGTTTGATGGGACAGTGTAGAGAGAGCTTTACTCTGTATCTAAACCTGTACCTGCCCTGGGAGTGTTTGATGGGACGGTGTAGAGGGAGCTTTACTCTGTATCTCACCCGTGCTGTACCTGCCCTGGGAGTGTTTGATGGGACAGTGTAGAGAGAGCTTTACTCTGTATCTAACCCGTGCTGTACCTGCCCTGGGAGTGTTTGATGGGACAGTGTAGAGGGAGCTTTACTCTGTAGCTAACCCGTGCTGTACCTGCCCTGGGAGTGTTTGACGGGACAGTGTAGAGGGAGCTTTACTGTATCTAACCCGTGCTGTACCTGCCCTGGGAGTGTTTGATGGGACAGTGTAGAGGGAGCTTTACTCTGTAGCTAACCCGTGCTGTACCTGCCCTGGGAGTGTTTGATGGGACAGTGTAGAGGGAGCTTTACTCTGTAGCTAACCCGTGCTGTACCTGCCCTGGGAGTGTTTGACGGGACAGTGTGGAGGGAGCTTTACTCGTTGGAGGCAAATTGAGTTTTTTGTTGAGATAACAGAGAGGGTAGATGAGGGCAACCAGTTGATGTGATGTATATGGACTTTCAAAAGGTGTTTGATAAAGTGCCACATAATAGGCTTGTCATCAAGATTGCAGCCTTTGGAATAAAGGGGGCAGTAGCAACATGGATACAGAATTGGCTAAGAGACAGGAAACAGAGTAGTGGTGAACGGTTGTTTTGCGGACTGGAGGGAGGTGTACAGTGGTGTTCCCCAGGGGTCGGTGCTGGGATCACTGCTTTTCCTGATATATATTAATGACTTGGACTTGGGTGTACAGGGCACAATTTCCAAATTTGCGGATGACACGAAACTTGGAAGTGTAGAGAACAGTGAGGAGGATAGTGATAGACTTCAAGAGGATATAGACAGGCTGGTGAATGGGCGGACACGTGGCAGATGAAATTTAATGCAGAAAAATACAAAGTGATGCATTTTGGTAGGAAGAACGAGGAGAGGCAATATAAACTAGAGGGCACAATTCTAAAAGGGGTAAAGGAACAGAGAGATTTGGGGGTGTATGTGCACAAATCATTGAAAGTGACAGGGCAGGTTGAGAAAGTGGTTAAAAAATCATACGGGATCCTGGGCTTTACAAATAGAGACATAGAGTACAAAAGCAAGGAAGTCATGATGAACCTTTATAAAACACTGGTTCGACCACAACTGGAGTATTGTGTCCAGTTCTGGGCACCGCACTTTAGGAAGGATGTGAAGGCCTTAGAGAGGGTGCAGAAAAGATTTACTAGAATGATTCCAGGGATGAGGGACTTCAGTTACGTGGATAGACTGGAGAAGCTGGGGTTGTTCTCCTTGGAACAGAGACGGTTGGGAGGAGATTTGATAGAGGTGTTCAAAATCATGAAGGGTCTAAACAGAGTGGATCGAGAGAAACTGTTCCCATTGGCGGAAGGGTCAAGAACCAGAGGGTTCTGGAGGGGGAGGAGGAGGCAGATTTAATCATGGCCTTCAAAAGGGAACTGGATAAGTACTTGAAAGGAAAAAATTTGCAGGGCTACAGGGAAAGGTTGGGGGAGTGGGACCAGCTGGATTGCTGTTGCAGAGAGCCGGCACGGACTCGATGGGCCGAATGGCCTTCAGTGCTGTAATCTTTCTATGATTCTGTGACTGTTTGTGGAGCTGGACAAAAAAAGACCAAGATCCATCTAGTTCACCTTCTACCATCCTGATGGTCACATGATACAACAGTAATGGAGTCGTGACTGATCATAGTTCATGCAGGTGAAGAA